>NW_027094263.1:0-143589 GCF_029207755.1 Chamaea fasciata | reverse complement strand
CCTTGGGGTGCTCTGGCTGTCCCCTTGGTGTCCCTGGGGGTTCCCTGCCTGTCCCCTAGGTGTCCCTGGAGGTCCCCTTGGTGTCCCTGGGGGTGCCCAGGGTGTTCCTTAGGTGTCCCTGGGGGTGCCCTGGCTGTCCCTGGGGTGCTCTGGATGTCCCCTTGGTGTCCCTGAGGGTGCCCTGGCTGTTCCTAGGGTGCCATGGCTGTGCCCTAGGGGTCCCTGGGGGTGCCCTGGCTGTCCCTAGGGTGCCCTGGCTGTCACCTAGGTGTCCCTTGGGGTGCGTTGGTGTCCCTCGGGGTGCCCTGGCTGTCCCCTAGGTGTCCCTGGGGGTGCCCTGCCTCTCCCCTAGGTGTCCCTGGGGGTGCCCTGGCTGTCCCCTAGGTGTCCCTGGGGGTGCCCTGGGTGTCCCTGGGGGTGCCCTGGCTGTCCCCTAGGTGTCCCTGGGGGTGCCCTGGGTGTCCCTGGGGGTGCCCTCGCTGTCCCTGGGGTGCCCTGGCTGTCCCCTAGGTGGCCCTGGGGGTGCCCTGGGTGTCCCTGGGGGTGCCCTGGAGGTCCCCTAGGTGTCCCTGGGGGTGCCCTGGCTGTCCCTGGGGTGCCCTGGCTGTCTCCAAGGTGTCCCTGGGGGTGCCCTGCCTGTCCTCTCGGTGTCCCTGGGGGTGCCCTGGCTGTGCCCTCGGTGTCCCTGGGGGTGCCCTGGGTGTCCCTGGGGTGCCCTGGCTGTCCCCTAGGTTTCCCTGGGGGGGCCCTGGCTGTCCCCTAGGTGTCCCTGGGGGTGCCCTGGCTGTCCCTGCGGTGCCCTGGCTGTCCCCTAGGTGTCCCTGGGGGTGGCCTGGCTGTCCCTGGGGTGCCCTGGCTGTCCCCTAGATGTCCCTGGAGGTCGCCTAGGTGTCCCTGGGGGTGCCTTCGCTGTCCCTGGGGTGCCCTGGCTGTCCCCTAGGTGTCCCTGGGGGTGCCCTCGCTGTCCCTGGGGTGCCCTGGCTGTCCCCTTGGTGGCCCTGTGGTGCCCTGGGTGTCCCTGGGGGTGCCCTGGAGGTCCCCTTGGTGTCCCTGGGGGTGCCCTGGCTGTCCCTGGGGTGCCCTGGCTGTCCCCTAGGTGTCCCTGGGTGTGCCCTGGGTGTCCCTGGGGTGTCCTGGCTTTCCCCTAGGTGTCCCTGGGGGTGCCCTGGCTGTCCCTGCAGTGCCATGGCTGTCCCATAGCTGTCCCTGGGTGTGCCCTGGTTGTCCCTGGGGGTGCCCTGCCTGTCCCCTTGGTGTCCCAGGGGGTGCCCTGGGTGTCCCTGGGGTGCCCTGGCTGTCCCCTAGGTGTCCCTGGGGGTGCCCTGGCTGTCCCCTTGGTGTCCCTGGGGTGCCCTGGCTGTCCCCTAGGTGTCACTGGGGGGGCCTTGGCTGTCCTTGGGGTGCTCTGGCTGTCCCCTTGGTGTCCCTGGGGGAGCCCTGGGTGTCCCTGGGGTGCCCTGGGGGTGCCCTGCCTGTCCTCTAGGTGTCCCTGGGGGTGCCCTGGCTGTCCCCTCGGTGTCCCTGGGGGTGCCCTGCCTGTCCCCTAGGTGTCCCTAAAGGTGCCCTGGCTGTCCCCATGGTGTCCCTGTGGGTGCCCAGAGTGTCCCTGGGAGTGCCCTGGCTGTCCCCTAGGGGTCTCAGAGTGTGCCCTGGCTGTCCCGTCAGTGTCCCTGTGGGTTCCCTGCCTGTCCCCTAGGTGTCCCTGGGGGTGCCCTGGCTGTCCCTGGGGGTGCCCTGGCTGTCCTCTAGGTGTCCCTGGGGGTGCCCTGGGTGTCCCTGGAGTGCCCTGGCTGTCCCCTAAATGTCACTGGGGGTGCCCTGGCTTTCCCCTCGGTGTCCCTGGGGGTGCCCTGCCTGTCCCCTAGGTGTCCCTGGGGGGGCCCTGGCTGTCCCCTAGGTATCCCTGGGGTGCCCTGCCTGTCCCCTAGGTGTCCCTGGGGGTTCCCTGCCTGTCCCCTAGGTGTCCCTGGGGGTGCCCTGGGTGTCCCTGGGGGCGCCCTGGCTGTCCCCTAGGTGTCCCTGGGTGTGCCCTGGGTGTCTCTGGGGTGCCCAGGCTTTCCCCTAGGTGTCCCTGGGGGTACCCTGGCTGTCCCTGGAGTGCCATGGCTGTCCCGTCGGTGTCCCTGGGGGTGCCCTGATTGTCCCTGGGGTGCCCAGGGGGTGCCCAGGCTGTCCCCTCGGTGTCCCTGGGGGTGCCTATGGTGTCCCTGGGAGTGCCCTGGCTGTCCCCTAGGTGTCCCTGGGGGTGCCCTGAGTGTCCCTGAGGTGCCCTGGCTGTCCCCTAGGTGTCCCTGGGGGTGCCCTGGCTGTCCCCTTCGTGTCTTGGGGGTGCCCTCGCAGTCCGTGGTGTGCCCTGGCTGTCCCCTTGGTGGCCCTGGGTGTGCCCTGGGTGTCCCTGGGGGTGCCCTGGAGGTCCCCTTGGTGTCCCTGGGGGTGCGCTGGCTGTCCCTGGGGTGCCCTGGCTGTCCCCTAGGTGTCCCTGGGTGTGCCCTGGGTGTCCCTGGGGGTGCCCTGCCTGTCCCCTTGGTGTCCCAGGGGGTGCCCTGGGTGTCCCTGGGGTACCCTGGCTGTCCCCTAGGTGTCCCTGGGGGTGCCCTGGCTGTCCCCTTGGTGTCCCTCGGGTGCCCTGCCTGTCCCCTAGGTGTCACTGGGGGGGCCCTGGCTCTCCTTGGGGTGCCCTGCCTGTCCCCTAGGTGTCCCTGGGGGTTCCCTGCCTGTCCCCTAGGTGTCCCTGGGGGTTCCCTGGGTGTCCCTGGGGGTGCCCTGGCTGTCCCCTAGGTGTCCCTGGGGGTGCCCTGGGTGTCCCTGGAGTGCCCTGGCTGTCCCCTAAATGTCCCTGGGGGTGCCTTGGGTGTCCCTGGAGTGCCCTGTCTGTCCCCTAAATGTCCCTGGGGGTGCCCTGGCTGTCCCCTGGGTGTCCCTGGGGGTGTCCTGCCTTCCCCTAGGTGTCCCTGGGGGTGCCCTGCCTGTCCCCTTGGTGTCCCTGGGGGAGCCCTGGGTGTCCCTGGGGTGCCCTGGGGGTGCCCTGGCTGTCCCCTAGGTGTCCTTGGGGGAGCCCTGGCTGTCCCCTAGGTGTCCCTGGGGTGCCCTGCCTGTCTCCTAGGTGTCCCTGGGGGTGACCTGGGTGTCCCTGGAGTGCCCTGGCTGTCCCCTAAATGTCCCTGGGGGTGCCCTGGCTTTCCCCTCGGTGTCCCTGGGGGTGCCCTGCCTGTCCCCTAGGTGTCCCTGGGGGTGCCCTGCCTGTCCCCTAGGTGTCGTTGGGGGTGCCCTGGGTTTCCCTGGGGGTGCACTGCCTGTCCCCTAGGTGTCTCTGGGGGTACCCTGGGTGTCCCTGGGGTGCCCTGGCTGTCCCCTTGGTGTCCCTGGGGGTGCCCTGGGTGTCTCTGGGGTGCCCTGGCTGTCCCCATGGTGTCCCTGTGGGTGCCCAGAGTGTCCCTGGGAGTGCCCTGGCTGTCACCTAGGTGTCCCTGGGGGTGCCCTGCCTAGGCCCTAGGTGTCCCTGGGGGTTACTTGCCTGTCCCCTAGGTGTCCCTGGGGGTGCCCTGGGTGTTCCTGGGGGTGCCCTGGCTGTCCCCTAGGTGTCCCTGGGGGTTCCCTGGGTGTCCCTGGAGTGCCCTGGTGTCCCCTAAATGTCCCTGGGGGTGCCCTGGCTTTCCCCTCGGTGTCCCTGGGGGTGCCCTGCCTGTCCCCTAGGTGTCCCTAAAGGTGCCCTGGCTGTCCCCTTGGTGTCCCTGGGGGTGCCCTGGGTGTCCCTGGAGTGCCTTGGCTGTCCCCTAAATGTCCCTGGGGGTGCCCTGGCTTTCCCCTCGGTGTCCCTGGGGGTGCCCTGCCTGTCCCCTAAGTGTCCCTGGGGGTGCCCTCGCTGTCCCTGGGGGTGACCTGGGTGTCCCTGGAGTGCCCTGGCTGTCCCCTAAATGTCCCTGGGGGTGCCCTGGCTTTCCCCTCGGTGTCCCTGGGGGTGCCCTGCCTGTCCCCTAGGTGTCCCTGGGGGTGCCCTGCCTGTCCCCTAGGTGTCGTTGGGGGTGCCCTGGGTTTCCCTGGGGGTGCACTGCCTGTCCCCTAGGTGTCCCTGGGGGTACCCTGGGTGTCCCTGGGGTGCCCTGGCTGTCCCCTTGGTGTCCCTGGGGGTGCCCTGGGTGTCCCTGGGGTGCCCTGGCTGTCCCCATCGTGTCCCTGTGGGTGCCCAGAGTGTCCCTGGGAGTGCCCTGGCTGTCACCTAGGGGTCTCTGGGGGTGCCCTTCCTGGACCCTAGGTGTCCCTGGGGGTGCCCTGCCTAGGCCCTAGGTGTCCCTGGGGGTTCCTTGCCTGTCCCCTAGGTGTCCCTGAGGGTGCCCTGGGTGTCCCTGGGGTGCCATGGCTGTACCCTGGGTGTCCCTGGGGGTGTCCTGTATGTCCCTGAGGTGCCCTGGCTGCCTTCAATGTGTCCCTGTGGGTGCCCAGTGTCCCTGGGGGTGCCCTGGCTGTCCCGTCAGTCTCCCTGGGGGTGCCCTGCCTGTCCCCTAGGTGTCCCTGGGCGTGCTCGGCCTGTCCCCTAGGTGTCCCTGGGGGTGCCCTGGGTGTCCCTGGAGTGCCCTGGCTGTCCCCTAAATGTCCGTGGGGTGCCCTGGCTGTCTCCTAGGTGTCCCTGGGGGTGTCCCGCCTTCCCCTAGGTGTCCCTGGGGGTGCCCTGGCTTTCCCCTCGGTGTCCCTGGGGGTGCCCTGCCTGTCCCCTAGGTGTCCCTGGGGGTGCCCTGGCTGTTTTTCTGGTGCCCTGGCTGTCCCCTAGGTGTCCCTGGGGGTGCCCTGGTTGTCCCTGGAGTGCCCTGGCTGTCCCCTAGTTGTCCCTGGGGGGGCCCTGGCTGTCCCCTAGGTGTCCCTGGGGGTTCCCAGCCTGTCCCCCAGGTGTACCTGGGGGGTGCCCTGGTTGTCCTCTAGGTGTCCCTGGGGGTGCTTTGGGTGTCCCTGGGGATGCCCTGGCTGTCCCCTAGGTGTCCCTGGCGTTGCCCTGGCTGTCCCTAGGGTGCCCTGGCTGTGCCCTAGGTGTCCCTGGGGGTGCCCTGGCTGTCACCTAGGGGTCTCTGGGGGTGCCCTTCCTGGACCCTAGGTGTCCCTGGGGGTGCCCTGCCTAGGCCCTAGGTGTCCCTGGGGGTTACTTGCCTGTCCCCTAGGTGTCCCTGGGGGTGCCCTGGGTGTTCCTGGGGGTGCCCTGGCTGTCCCCTAGGTGTCCCTGGGGGTGCCCTGGGTGTCCCTGGAGTGCCCTGGTGTCCCCTAAATGTCCCTGGGGGTGCCCTGGCTTTCCCCTCGGTGTCCCTGGGGGTGCCCTGCCTGTCCCCTAAGTGTCCCTGGGGGTGCCCTCGCTGTCCCTGGGGGTGACCTGGGTGTCCCTGGAGTGCCCTGGCTGTCCCCTAATTGTCCCTGGGGGTGCCCTGGCTGTCCCCTTGGTGGCCCTGGGGGTGCCCTGGGTGTCCCTGGGGGTGCCCTGGAGGTCCCCTTGGTGTCCCTGGGGGTGCCCTGGCTGTCCCTGGAGTGCCATGGCTGTCCCGTCGGTGTCCCTGGGGGTGCCCTGATTGTCCCTGGGGTGCCCAGGGGGTGCCCTGACTATCCCCTCGGTGTCCCTGGGGGTGCCCATGGTGTCCCTGGGAGTGCCCTTGCTGTCCCCTAGGTGTCCCTGGGGGTGCCCTGAGTGTCCCTGAGGTGCCCTGGCTGTCCCCTAGGTGTCCCTGGGGGTGCCCTGGCTGTCCCCTTCGTGTCTTGGGGGTGCCCTCGCTGTCCCTGGTGTGCCCTGGCTGTCCCCTTGGTGGCCCTGGGGGTGCCCTGGGTGTCCCTGGGGGTGCCCTGGAGGTCCCCTTGGTGTCCCTGGGGGTGCCCTGGCTGTCCCTGGGGTGCCCTGGCTGTCCCCTAGGTGTCCCTGGGTGTGCCCTGGGTGTCCCTGGGGGTGCCCTGGCTTTCCGCTAGGTGTCCCTGGGGGGGGCCCTGGCTGTCCCCTAGGTGTCCCTGGGGGTGCCCTAGGTGTCCCTGGGGGTGCCCTGGCTGTCCCTGGAGTGCCCTAGCTGTCCCCTAGGTGTCCCTGGGGGTGCCCTGGCTGTCCCCTCGGTGTCCCTGGAGGTGCCCTGGGTGTCCCTGGTGTGCCCTGGCTGTCCCCTAGGTGTCCCTGTGGGTGCCCAAAGTGTCCCTGGGAGTGCCCTGGCTGTCCCCTAGGGGTCTCTGGGGGAGCCCTGGCTGTCCCGTCAGTGTCCCTGGGGGTTCCCTGCCTGTCCCCTAGGTGTCCCTGGGGGTTCCTGGGTGTCCCTGGGGGTGCCCTGGCTGTCCCCTAGGTGTCCCTGGGGGTGCCCTGGGTGTCCCTGGAGTGCCCTGGCTGTCCCCTAAATGTCCCTGGGGGTGCCTTGGGTGTCCCTGGAGTGCCCTGTCTGTCCCCTAAATGTCCCTGGGGGTGCCCTGGCTGTCCCCTAGGTGTCCCTGGGGGTGTCCTGCCTTCCCCTAGGTGTCCCTGGGGGTGCCCTGGCTTTCCCCTCGGTGTCCCTGGGGGTGCCCTGCCTGTCCCCTTGGTGTCCCTGGGGGAGCCCTGGGTGTCCCTGGGGTGCCCTGGGGGTGCCCTGGCTGTCCCCTAGGTGTCCCTGGGGGAGCCCTTGCTGTCCCCTAGGTGTCCCTGGGGTGCCCTGCCTGTCTCCTAGGTGTCCCTGGCGGTGACCTGGGTGTCCCTGGAGTGCCCTGGCTGTCCCCTAAATGTCCCTGGGGGTGCCCTGGCTTTCCCCTCGGTGTCCCTGGGGGTGCCCTGCCTGTCCCCTAGGTGTCCCTGGGGGTGCCCTGCCTGTCCCCTAGGTGTCGTTGGGGGTGCCCTGGGTTTCCCTGGGGGTGCACTGCCTGTCCCCTAGGTGTCCCTGGGGGTACCCTGGGTGTCCCTGGGGTGCCCTGGCTGTCCCCTTGGTGTCCCTGGGGGTGCCCTGGGTGTCCCTGGGGTGCCCTGGCTGTCCCCATCGTGTCCCTGTGGGTGCCCAGAGTGTCCCTGGGAGTGCCCTGGCTGTCACCTAGGGGTCTCTGGGGGTGCCCTTCCTGGACCCTAGGTGTCCCTGGGGGTGCCCTGCCTAGGCCCTAGGTGTCCCTGGGGGTTCCTTGCCTGTCCCCTAGGTGTCCCTGAGGGTGCCCTGGGTGTCCCTGGGGTGCCATGGCTGTACCCTGGGTGTCCCTGGGGGTGTCCTGGATGTCCCTGAGGTGCCCTGGCTGCCTTCAATGTGTCCCTGTGGGTGCCCAGTGTCCCTGGGAGTGCCCTGGCTGTCCCCTAGGGGACTCTGGGGGTGCCCTGGCTGTCCCGTCAGTGTCCCTGGGGGTGCCCTGCCTGTCCCCTAGGTGTCCCTGGGCGTGCTCGGCCTGTCCCCTAGGTGTCCCTGGGGGTGCCCTGGGTGTCCCTGGAGTGCCCTGGCTGTCCCCTAAATGTCCCTGGGGGTGCCCTGGCTGTCTCCTAGGTGTCCCTGGGGGTGTCCCGCCTTCCCCTAGGTGTCCCTGGGGGTGCCCTGGCTTTCCCCTCGGTGTCCCTGGGGGTGCCCTGCCTGTCCCCTAGGTGTCCCTGGGGGTGCCCTGGCTGTCTTTCTGGTGCCCTGGCTTTCCCCTAGGTGTCCCTGGGGGTGCCCTGGTTGTCCCTGGAGTGCCCTGGCTGTCCCCTAGTTGTCCCTGGGGGGGCCCTGGCTGTTCCCTAGGTGTCCCTGGGGGTGCCCAGCCTGTCCCCCAGGTGTACCTGGGGGGTGCCCTGGTTGTCCTCTAGGTGTCCCTGGGGGTGCCCTGGGTGTCCCTGGGGATGCCCTGGCTGTCCCCTAGGTGTCCCTGGCGTTGCCCTGGCTGTCCCTATGGTGCCCTGGCTGTGCCCTAGGTGTCCCTGGGGGTGCGCTGGCTGTCTCAGGAGTGCCCTGGCTGTCCCCTAGGTGTCCCTGGGGGTGCCCTGGCTGTCCCCTAGCTGTCCCTGGGGTTGCCCTGGCTGTCTTCTAGGTGTCCCTGGGGGTGCCCTGGCTGTGCCCTCGGTGTCTCTGGGGGTGCCCTAGGTGTCCCTCGGGGTGACCTCGGTGTCCCTGGGGGTGCCCTGGCTGTCCGCTAGGTGTCCCTGGGGGAGCCCTGGGTGTGCCTGGGGTGCCCAGGCTGTCCCCTAGGTGTCCCTGGGGGGGCCCTGGCTGTCCCTGGGGTGCCCTGGCTGTCCCCTAGGTGGCTCTGGGGGTGCCCAGGGTGTCCCTGGGGGTGCCCTGGAGGTCCCCTAGGTGTCCCTGGGGGTGCCCTGGGTGTCCCTGGTGTGCCCTGGCTGTCCCCTAGGTGTCCCTGTGGGTGCCCAAAGTGTCCCTGGGAGTGCCCTGGCTGTCCCCTAGGGGTCTCTGGGGGTGCCCTGGCTGTCCCGTCAGTGTCCCTGGGGGTTCCCTGCCTGTCCCCTAGGTGTCCCTGGGGGTTCCTGGGTGTCCCTGGGGGTGCCCTGGCTGTCCCCTAGGTGTCCCTGGGGGTGCCCTGGGTGTCCCTGGAGTGCCCTGGCTGTCCCCTAAATGCCCCTGGGGGTGCCCTGGCTGTCCCCTAGGTGTCCCTGGGGGTGTCCTGCCTTCCCCTAGGTGTCCCTGGGGGTGCCCTGGCTTTCCCCTCGGTGTCCCTGGGGGTGCCCTGCCTGTCCCCTTGGTGTCCCTGGGGGAGCCCTGGGTGTCCCTGGGGTGCCCTGGGGGTGCCCTGGCTGTCCCCTAGGTGTCCCTGGGGTGCCCTGCCTGTCTCCTAGGTGTCCCTGGCGGTGACCTGGGTGTCCCTGGAGTGCCCTGGCTGTCCCCTAAATGTCCCTGGGGGTGCCCTGGCTTTCCCCTCGGTGTCCCTGGGGGTGCCCTGCCTGTCCCCTAGGTGTCCCTGGGGGTGCCCTGCCTGTCCCCTAGGTGTCGTTGGGGGTGCCCTGGGTTTCCCTGGGGGTGCACTGCCTGTCCCCTAGGTGTCCCTGGGGGTGCCCTGGGTGTCCCTGGGGGTGCACAGGGTGTCCCTGGGGTTCCCTGGCTGTCCCCTAGGTGTCCCTGGGGGTGCCCTGGGTGTCCCCTCCGTGTCCCTGGGTGTGCCCTGGGTGTCCCTGGGGTGCCCTTGCTGACCCCAAGGTGTCCCTTGGGGTGCCCAGAGTGTCCCTAGGAGGTCCCTGGCTGTCCTCTAGGGGTCTCTGGGGGTGCCCTGGCTGTCCCGTCAGTGTCCCTGGGAGTGCCCTGCCTGTCCCCTAGGTGTCCCTGGGGGTGCCCTGCCTGTCCCTTAGGTGTCCCTGGGGTGCCCTGGCTGTCCCTAGGGTGCCCTGGCTGTGCCCTCACTGTCTCTGGGGGTGCCCTGGCTGTCCCTAGGGGGCCATGGCTGTCCCTAGGGTGCCCTGACTGTCCCCTCGGTGTCCCTGGGGGTGCCCTGGGTGTCCCTGGTGTGCCCTGGCTGTCCCCTAGGTGTCCCTGGGGGTGCCCTGGCTGTCCCCTAGGTGTCCCTGGGGGTGCCCTGCCTATCCCTAGGGTGCCCTGGCTGTCCCCTACGTGTCCCTGGCGTTCCCTGGCTGTCCCATAGGTGTCCCTGGGGGGGCCCTGGGTGTCCCTGGGGTGCCCTGGCTGTCCCTGGAGTGCCTGGGAGGTCCCCTACGTGTCCCTGGGGTACCCTGGGTGTCCCTGGGCAGCCCTGGGGTGCCTTGGCTGTCCCGTAGGTGTCCCTGGGCTGCCCTGGCTGTCCTTGGGGTGGCCTGGCTGTGCCCTTGGTGTCCGTGAGGGTGCCCTGGCTGTCCCTAGGGTGCCCTGGCTGTGCCGTAGGTGTCCCTGTGGTGCCCTGGCTGTCCTCTAGGTGTCCCTGGGGTGCCCTGGGTGTCCCTGGGGTCCCCTGGCTGTCCCCTAGGTGTCCCTGGGGGGGCCCTGGCTGTCCCCTAGGTGTCCCTGGGGGTGCCCTGGCTGTCCCTGGGGTGCCCTGGCTGTCCCCTAGATGTCCCTGGAGGTCGCCTAGGTGTCCCTGGGGGTGCCCTCGCTGTCCCTGGGGTGCCCTGGCTGTCTCCTAGGTGTCCCTGTAGGTGCCCTGGCTGTCCCCTAGGTGTCCCTGGGGTTCCCCTTGGTGTCCCTGGGGGTACCCTGGCTGTCCCCGAGGTGTCCATGGGGGTGCCCTGGGTGTCCCTGGGCTGCCCTGGCTGTCCCCTAGGTGTCCCTGGGGGTGCCCTTGATGTCCCTGGGGGGGCCCTGGCTGTCCCTGGGGGTGCCCTGGCTGTCCCCTAGGTGGCCCTGGGGGTGCCCTGGCTGTCCTTTAGGTGTCTTTTGGTGTGCCCTGGCTGTCCCTGGGGGAGCCCTGGCTGTCCCTGGGGGTGCCCTGGCTGTCCCGTCAGTGTCCCTGGGGGTGCCCTGCCTGTCCCCTAGGTGTCCCTGGGGGTGCCCTGCCTGTCCCTTATGTGTCCCTGGGGTGCCCTGGCTGTCCCTAGGGTGCCCTGGCTGTGCCCTCGGTGTCTCTGGGGGTGCCCTGGCTGTCCCTAGGGGGCCATGGCTGTCCCTAGGGTGCCCTGGCTGTCCCCTCGGTGTCCCTGGGGGTGCCCTGGGTGTCCCTGGGTTGCCCTGGCTGTCCCCTAGGTGTCCCTGGGGGGGCCCTGGCTGTCCCCTAGGTGTCCCTGGCGGTGCCCTGCCTATCCCTAGGGTGCCCTGGCTGTCCCCTACGTGTCCCTGGCGTTCCCTGGCTGTCCCATAGGTGTCCCTGGGGGGGCCCTGGGTGTCCCTGGGTTGCCCTGGCTGTCCCTGGGGTGCCCGGGAGGTCCCCTACGTGTCCCTGGGGTACCCTGGGTGTCCCTGGGCAGCCCTGGGGTGCCCTGGCTGTCCTGTAGGTGTCCCTGGGCTGCCCTGGCTGTACTTGGGGTGGCCTGGCTGTGCCCTTGGTGTCCCTGAGGGTGCCCTGGCTGTCCCTAGGGTGCCCTGGCTGTGCCCTAGGTGTCCCTGTGGGTGCCCTCCCTGTCCCTCGGGATGCCCTGGCTGTCCCCTACGTGTCCCTGGGGGTGCCCTGGGTGTCCCTGGGGTCCCCTGGCTGTCCCCTAGGTGTCCCTGGGGGGGCCCTGGCTGTCCCCATAGGTGTCCCTGGGGGTGCCCTGGCTGTTCCTGTGGTGCCCTGGCTGTCCCCTAGGTGTCCCTGGGGGTGCCCTGGCTGTCCCTGGGGTGCCCTGGCTGTCTCCTAGATGTGTCTGGAGGTCGCCTAGGTGTCCCTGGGGGTGCCCTGCTTGTCCCTAGGGTGCCCTGGCTGTCCCCTACGTGTCCCTGGCGTTCCCTGGCTGTCCCGTAGGTGTCCCTGGGGGGGCCCTGGGTGTCCCTGGGGTGCCCTGGCTGTCCCTGGGGTGCCCGGGAGGTCCCCTACGTGTACCCGGTGTACCCTGGGTGTCCCTGGGCTGCCCTGGGGTCCCCTGGCTGTCTTGTAGGTGTCCCTGGGCTGCCCTGGCTGTCCTTGGGGTGGCCTGGCTGTGCCCTTGGTGTCCCTGAGGGTGCCCTGGCTGTCCCTAGGGTGCCCTGGCTGTGCCGTAGGTGTCCCTGTGGTGCCCTGGCTGTCCTCTAGGTGTCCCTGGGGTGCCCTGGGTGTCCCTGGCGTACCCTGGCTGTCTCCTAGGTGTCCCTGTGGGTGTCCTCCCTGTCCCTCGGGATGCCCTGGCTGTCCCCTAGGTGTCCCTGGGGGTGCCCTGGGTGTCCCTGGGGTCCCCTGGCTGTCCCCTAGGTGTCCCTGGGGGGGCCCTGGCTGTCCCCTAGGTGTCCCTGGGGGTGCCCTTGCTATCCCTGTGGTGCCCTGGCTGTCTCCTAGGTGTCCCTGTAGGTGCCCTGGCTGTCCCCTAGGTGTCCCTGGGTGTCCCCTTGGTGTCCCTGGGGGTACCCTGGCTGTCCCCGAGGTGTCCATGGGGGTGCCCTGGGTGTCCCTGGGCTGCCCTGGCTGTCCCCTAGGTGTCCCTGGGGGTGCCCTTGATGTCCCTGGGGGGGCCCTGGCTGTCCCTGGGGGTGCCCTGGCTGTCCCCTTCGTGTCCCTGGGGGTGCCCTGGGTGTCCCTGGAGTGCCCGTGCTGTCCCCTAAATGTCCCTGGGGTGCCCTGGCTGTCCCCTGGATGTCCCTGGGGGTGCCCTGGGTGTCCCTGGGGGTGCCCTGGCTGTCCCCTAGGTGTCCCTGGGGGTGCCCTGCCTGTCCCTTAGGTGTCCCTGGGGGTGCCCTGGCTGTCCCTAGGGTGCCCTGGCTGTGCCCTAGGTGTCCCTGGGGTGCCTTGGCTGTCCCTGGGGGTGCCCTGGCTGTCCCCTCGTTGTCCCTGGGGGTACCCTGCGTGTCCCCTAGGTGTCCTTGGGGGTGCCCTGGCTGTCCCTAGGGTGCCCTTTCTGTGCCCTTGCTGTCCCTAGGGTGCCCGGGCTGTCCCCTAGGTTTCCCCGGGTGTGCCCTGGTTTTCCCTGGGGGTGCACAGGGTGTCCCTGAGGTTCCCTGGCTGTCCCCTAGGTGTCCCTGGGGGGGCCCTGGCTGTCCCCTAGGTGTCCCTGGGGGTGCCCTGGGTGTCCCTAGGGGTGCACAGGGTGTCCCTGGGGTTCCCTGGCTGTCCCCTAGGTGTCCCTGGGGGGGCCCTGGCTGTCCCCTAGGTGTCCCTGGGGGTGCATTAGGTGTCCCTGGGGGTGCCCAGGGTGTCCCTGGGGTTCCCTGGCTGTCCCCTAGGTGTCCCTGGGGGTGCCCTGGCTGTCCCTAGGGTGCCCTGGCAGTCCCCTAGGTGTCCCTGGGGGTGCCCTGCCTGTCCCCTAGGTGTCCCTGGGGGTGCCCTGGCTGTCCCTGGGGTTGCCCTGGCTGTCCCCTAGGTGTCCCTGGGGGTGCCCTGGCTGTCCCCTAGGTGTCCCTGGGGTTCCCTCGCTGTCCCCTAGGTGTCCCTGGGGGTGCCCTGGGTGTGCCTGGGGTACCCTGGCTGTCCCCTAGGTGTCCCTGGGGGTGCCCAGGGTGTCCCTGGGGATGCCCTGGCTGTCCCCTAGGTGTCCCTGGGGGTGCCCTGGATGTCCCTGGGGGGGCCCTGGCTGTCCTGTAGGTGTCCCTGGGGGTGCCCTCCCTGTCCCTCGAGGTGCCCTGGCTGTCCCCTAGGTGTCCCTGGGGGTGCCCTGGGTGTCCCTGGGGGTGCCCTGGCTGTCCCTAGGGTGCCCTGGCTGTCCCCTAGGTGTCCCTGGGTGTGCCCTGGGTGTCCCTGGGCGTGCACAGGGTGTCCCTGGGGTTCCCTGGCTGTCCCCTAGGTGTCCCTGGGGGTGCCCTGGGTGTCCCCGGGGTGCCCTGGCTGACCCCAAGGTGTCCCTTGGGGTGCACAGAGTGTCCCTAGGAGGTCCCTGGCTGTCCCCTAGGGGTCTCTGGGGGTGCCCTGGCTGTCCCGTCAGTGTCCCTTGGGGTGCCCTGCCTGTCCCCTAGGTGTCCCTGGGGGTGCCCTGCCTGTCCCTTAGGTGTCCCTGGAGTGCCCTGGCTGTCCCTAGGGTGCCCTGGCTGTGACCTCGGTGTCTCTGGGGGTGCCCTGGGTGTCCCTGGGGTGCCCTGGCTGTCCCTAGGGTGCCATGGCTTTCCCTAGGGTGCCCTGGCTGTCCCCTCGGTGTCCCTGGGGGTGCCCTGGGTGTCCCTGGGGTGCCCTGGCTGTCCCCTAGGTGTCCCTGGGGGGGCCCTGGCTGTCCCCTAGGTGTCCCTGGGGGTGCCCTGGGTGTCCACTGGGGGGGCACAGGGTGTCCCTGGGGTTCCCTGGCTGTCCCCTAGGTGTCCCTGGGGGTGCCCTGGGTCTCCTCTCCGTGTCCCTGGGTGTGCCCTGGGTGTCCCTGGGGTGCCCTTGCTGACCCCAAGGTGTCCCTTGGGGTGCCCAGAGTGTCCCTAGGAGGTCCCTGGCTGTCCTCTAGGGGTCTCTGGGGTTGCCCTGGCTGTCCCGTCAGTGTCCCTGGGGGTGCCCTGCCTGTCCCCTAGGTGTCCCTGGGGGTGCCCTGCCTGTCCCTTATGTGTCCCTGGGGTGCCCTGGCTGTCCCTAGGGTGCCCTGGCTGTGCCCTCGGTGTCTCTGGGGGTGCCCTGGCTGTCCCTAGGGGGCCATGGCTGTCCCTAGGGTGCCCTGGCTGTCCCCTCGGTGTCCCTGGGGGTGCCCTGGGTGTCCCTGGGTTGCCCTGGCTGTCCCCTAGGTGTCCCTGGGGGGGCCCTGGCTGTCCCCTAGGTGTCCCTGGCGGTGCCCTGCCTATCCCTAGGGTGCCCTGGCTGTCCCCTACGTGTCCCTGGCGTTCCCTGGCTGTCCCATAGGTGTCCCTGGGGGGGCCCTGGGTGTCCCTGGGTTGCCCTGGCTGTCCCTGGGGTGCCCGGGAGGTCCCCTACGTGTCCCTGGGGTACCCTGGGTGTCCCTGGGCAGCCCTGGGGTGCCCTGGCTGTCCTGTAGGTGTCCCTGGGCTGCCCTGGCTGTACTTGGGGTGGCCTGGCTGTGCCCTTGGTGTCCCTGAGGGTGCCCTGGCTGTCCCTAGGGTGCCCTGGCTGTGCCCTAGGTGTCCCTGTGGGTGCCCTCCCTGTCCCTCGGGATGCCCTGGCTGTCCCCTACGTGTCCCTGGGGGTGCCCTGGGTGTCCCTGGGGTCCCCTAGCTGTCCCCTAGGTGTCCCTGGGGGGGCCCTGGCTGTCCCCATAGGTGTCCCTGGGGGTGCCCTGGCTGTTCCTGTGGTGCCCTGGCTGTCCCCTAGGTGTCCCTGGGGGTGCCCTGGCTGTCCCTGGGGTGCCCTGGCTGTCTCCTAGATGTGTCTGGAGGTCGCCTAGGTGTCCCTGGGGGTGCCCTGCTTGTCCCTAGGGTGCCCTGGCTGTCCCCTACGTGTCCCTGGCGTTCCCTGGCTGTCCCGTAGGTGTCCCTGGGGGGGCCCTGGGTGTCCCTGGGGTGCCCTGGCTGTCCCTGGGGTGCCCGGGAGGTCCCCTACGTGTACCCGGTGTACCCTGGGTGTCCCTGGGCTGCCCTGGGGTCCCCTGGCTGTCTTGTAGGTGTCCCTGGGCTGCCCTGGCTGTCCTTGGGGTGGCCTGGCTGTGCCCTTGGTGTCCCTGAGGGTGCCCTGGCTGTCCCTAGGGTGCCCTGGCTGTGCCGTAGGTGTCCCTGTGGTGCCCTGGCTGTCCTCTAGGTGTCCCTGGGGTGCCCTGGGTGTCCCTGGCGTACCCTGGCTGTCTCCTAGGTGTCCCTGTGGGTGTCCTCCCTGTCCCTCGGGATGCCCTGGCTGTCCCCTAGGTGTCCCTGGGGGTGCCCTGGGTGTCCCTGGGGTCCCCTGGCTGTCCCCTAGGTGTCCCTGGGGGGGCCCTGGCTGTCCCCTAGGTGTCCCTGGGGGTGCCCTTGCTATCCCTGTGGTGCCCTGGCTGTCTCCTAGGTGTCCCTGTAGGTGCCCTGGCTGTCCCCTAGGTGTCCCTGGGTGTCCCCTTGGTGTCCCTGGGGGTACCCTGGCTGTCCCCGAGGTGTCCATGGGGGTGCCCTGGGTGTCCCTGGGCTGCCCTGGCTGTCCCCCTAGGTGTCCCTGGGGGTGCCCTTGATGTCCCTGGGGGGGCCCTGGCTGTCCCTGGGGGTGCCCTGGCTGTCCCCTTCGTGTCCCTGGGGGTGCCCTGGGTGTCCCTGGAGTGCCCGTGCTGTCCCCTAAATGTCCCTGGGGTGCCCTGGCTGTCCCCTGGATGTCCCTGGGGGTGCCCTGGGTGTCCCTGGGGGTGCCCTGGCTGTCCCCTAGGTGTCCCTGGGGGTGCCCTGCCTGTCCCTTAGGTGTCCCTGGGGGTGCCCTGGCTGTCCCTAGGGTGCCCTGGCTGTGCCCTAGGTGTCCCTGGGGTGCCTTGGCTGTCCCTGGGGGTGCCCTGGCTGTCCCCTCGTTGTCCCTGGGGGTACCCTGCGTGTCCCCTAGGTGTCCTTGGGGGTGCCCTGGCTGTCCCTAGGGTGCCCTTTCTGTGCCCTTGCTGTCCCTAGGGTGCCCGGGCTGTCCCCTAGGTTTCCCCGGGTGTGCCCTGGTTTTCCCTGGGGGTGCACAGGGTGTCCCTGAGGTTCCCTGGCTGTCCCCTAGGTGTCCCTGGGGGGGCCCTGGCTGTCCCCTAGGTGTCCCTGGGGGTGCCCTGGGTGTCCCTAGGGGTGCACAGGGTGTCCCTGGGGTTCCCTGGCTGTCCCCTAGGTGTCCCTGGGGGGGCCCTGGCTGTCCCCTTGGTGTCCCTGGGGGTGCATTAGGTGTCCCTGGGGGTGCCAAGGGTGTCCCTGGGGTTCCCTGGCTGTCCCCTAGGTGTCCCTGGGGGTGCCCTGGCTGTCCCTAGGGTGCCCTGGCAGTCCCCTAGGTGTCCCTGAGGGTGCCCTGCCTGTCCCCTAGGTGTCCCTGGGGGTGCCCTGGCTGTCCCTGGGGTTGCCCTGGCTGTCCCCTAGGTGTCCCTGGGGGTGCCCTGGCTGTCCCCTAGGTGTCCCTGGGGTTCCCTCGCTGTCCCCTAGGTGTCCCTGGGGGTGCCCTGGGTGTGCCTGGGGTACCCTGGCTGTCCCCTAGGTGACCCTGGGGGTGCCCAGGGTGTCCCTGGGGATGCCCTGGCTGTCCCCTAGGTGTCCCTGGGGGTGCCCTGGATGTCCCTGGGGGGGCCCTGGCTGTCCTGTAGGTGTCCCTGGGGGTGCCCTCCCTGTCCCTCGAGGTGCCCTGGCTGTCCCCTAGGTGTCCCTGGGGGTGCCCTGGGTGTCCCTGGGGGTGCCCTGGCTGTCCCTAGGGTGCCCTGGCTGTCCCCTAGGTGTCCCTGGGTGTGCCCTGGGTGTCCCTGGGCGTGCACAGGGTGTCCCTGGGGTTCCCTGGCTGTCCCCTAGGTGTCCCTGGGGGTGCCCTGGGTGTCCCCGGGGTGCCCTGGCTGACCCCAAGGTGTCCCTTGGGGTGCACAGAGTGTCCCTAGGAGGTCCCTGGCTGTCCCCTAGGGGTCTCTGGGGGTGCCCTGGCTGTCCCGTCAGTGTCCCTTGGGGTGCCCTGCCTGTCCCCTAGGTGTCCCTGGGGGTGCCCTGCCTGTCCCTTAGGTGTCCCTGGAGTGCCCTGGCTGTCCCTAGGGTGCCCTGGCTGTGACCTCGGTGTCTCTGGGGGTGCCCTGGGTGTCCCTGGGGTGCCCTGGCTGTCCCTAGGGTGCCATGGCTTTCCCTAGGGTGCCCTGGCTGTCCCCTCGGTGTCCCTGGGGGTGCCCTGGGTGTCCCTGGGGTGCCCTGGCTGTCCCCTAGGTGTCCCTGGGGGGGCCCTGGCTGTCCCCTAGGTGTCCCTGGGGGTGCCCTGGGTGTCCCTGGGGGGGCACAGGGTGTCCCTGGGGTTCCCTGGCTGTCCCCTAGGTGTCCCTGGGGGTGCCCTGGGTCTCCTCTCCGTGTCCCTGGGTGTGCCCTGGGTGTCCCTGGGGTGCCCTTGCTGACCCCAAGGTGTCCCTTGGGGTGCCCAGAGTGTCCCTAGGAGGTCCCTGGCTGTCCTCTAGGGGTCTCTGGGGTTGCCCTGGCTGTCCCGTCAGTGTCCCTGGGGGTGCCCTGCCTGTCCCCTAGGTGTCCCTGGGGGTGCCCTGCCTGTCCCTTAGGTGTCCCTGGGGTGCCCTGGCTGTCCCTAGGGTGCCCTGGCTGTGCCCTCGGTGTCTCTGGGGGTGCCCTGGCTGTCCCTAGGGGGACATGGCTGTCCCTAGGGTGCCCTGGCTGTCCCCTCGGTGTCCCTGGGGGTGCCCTGGGTGTCCCTGGGGTGCCCTGGCTGTCCCCTAGGTGTCCCTGGGGGGGCCCTGGCTGTCCCCTAGGTGTCCCTGGGGGTGCCCTGCCTATCCCTAGGGTGCCCTGGCTGTCCCCTACGTGTCCCTGGCGTTCCCTGGCTGTCCCATAGGTGTCCCTGGGGGGGCCCTGGGTGTCCCTGGGGTGCCCTGGCTGTCCCTGGGGTGCCCGGGAGGTCCCCTACGTGTCCCTGGGGTACCCTGGGTGTCCCTGGGCAGCCCTGGGGTGCCTTGGCTGTCCCATAGGTGTCCCTGGGCTGCCCTGGCTGTCCTTGGGGTGGCCTGGCTGTGCCCTTGGTGTCCCTGAGGGTGCCCTGGCTGTCCCTAGGGTGCCCTGGCTGTGCCCTAGGTGTCCCTGTGGGTGCCCTCCCTGTCCCTCGGGATGCCCTGGCTGTCCCCTACGTGTCCCTGGGGGTGCCCTGGGTGTCCCTGGGGTCCCCTGGCTGTCCCCTAGGTGTCCCTGGGGGGGCCCTGGCTGTCCCCTAGGTGTCCCTGGGGGTGCCCTGGCTGTTCCTGTGGTGCCCTGGCTGTCCCCTAGGTGTCCCTGGGGGTGCCCTGGCTGTCCCTGGGGTGCCCTGGCTGTCTCCTAGATGTGTCTGGAGGTCGCCTAGGTGTCCCTGGGGGTGCCCTGCTTGTCCCTAGGGTGCCCTGGCTGTCCCCTACGTGTCCCTGGCGTTCCCTGGCTGTCCCGTAGGTGTCCCTGGGGGGGCCCTGGGTGTCCCTGGGGTGCCCTGGCTGTCCCTGGGGTGCCCGGGAGGTCCCCTACGTGTACCCGGTGTACCCTGGGTGTCCCTGGGCTGCCCTGGGGTGCCCTGGCTGTCCTGTAGGTGTCCCTGGGCTGCCCTGGCTGTCCTTGGGGTGGCCTGGCTGTGCCCTTGGTGTCCCTGAGGGTGCCCTGGCTGTCCCTAGGGTGCCCTGGCTGTGCCCTAGGTGTCCCTGTGGTGCCCTGGCTGTCCTCTAGGTGTCCCTGGGGTGCCCTGGGTGTCCCTGGCGTACCCTGGCTGTCTCCTAGGTGTCCCATTGGGTGCCCTCCCTGTCCCTTGGGATGCCCTGGCTGTCCCCTAGGTGTCCCTGGGGGTGCCCTGGGTGTCCCTGGGGTCCCCTGGCTGTCCCCTAGGTGTCCCTGGGGGGGCACTGGCTGTCCCCTAGGTGTCCCTGGGGGTGCCCTGGCTGTCCCTGGGGTGCCCTGGCTGTCCCCTAGATGTCCCTGGAGGTCGCCTAGGTGTCCCTGGGGGTGCCCTCGCTGTCCCTGGGGTGCCCTGGCTGTCTCCTAGGTGTCCCTGTAGGTGCCCTGGCTGTCCCCTAGGTGTCCCTGGGGGTCCCCTTGGTGTCCCTGGAGGTACCCTGGCTGTCCCCGAGGTGTCCATGGGGGTGCCCTGGGTGTCCCTGGGCTGCCCTGGCTGTCCCCTAGGTGTCCCTGGGGGTGCCCTTGATGTCCCTGGGGGGGCCCTGGCTGTCCCTGGGGGTGCCCTGGCTGTCCCCTAGGTGGCCCTGGGGGTGCCCTGGCTGTCCTTTAGGTGTCTTTTGGTGTGCCCTGGCTGTCCCTGGGGGAGCCCTGGCTGTCCCTGGGGGTGCCCTGGCTGTCCCCTTCGTGTCCCTGGGGGTGCCCTGGGTGTCCCTGGAGTGCCCGTGCTGTCCCCTAAATGTCCCTGGGAGTGCCCTGGGTGTCCCCTAGGTGTCCCTGGGGGTGCCCTGGCTGTCCCCTAAGTGTCCCTTTGGGTGCCCTGCCTGTCCCGTAGGTGTCCCTGGGGTGCCTTGGCTGTCCCTGGGTTGCCCTGGCTGTCCCCTCGTTGTCCCTGGGGGTACCCTGCGTGTCCCCTAGGTGTCCCCGGGTGTGCCCTGTGTGTCCCTGGGGGTGCACAGGGTGTCCCTGAGGTTCCCTGGCTGTCCCCTAGGTGTCCCTGGGGGGGCCCTGGCTGTCCCCTAGGTGTCCCTGGGGGTGCATTATGTGTCCCTGGGGATGCCCAGGGTGTCCCTGGGGTTCCCTGGCTGTCCTCTAGGTGTCCCTGGGGGTGCCCTGGCTGTCCCTAGGGTGCCCTGGCAGTCCCCTAGGTGTCCCTGGGGGTGCCCTGCCTGTCCCCTAGGTGTCCCTGGGGGTGCCCTGGTGTCCCTCGGGGTGCCCTGGCTGTCCCCTAGGTGTCCCTGGGGGTGCCCTGGCTGTCCTCTAGGTGTCCCTGGGGGTGCCCTGGCTGTCCCCTAGGTGTCCCTGGGGGTGCCCTGGCTGTCCCTAGGGTGCCCTGGCTGTGCATTAGGTGTCCCTGGGGTGCCGTGGCTGTCCCTGGGGGTGCCATGGCTGTCCCCTCATTGTCCCTGGGGGTACCCTGCGTGTCCCCTAGGTGTCCTTTGGGGTGCCCTGGCTGTGCCCTCAGTGTCCCTGGGGGTGCCCTGGGTGTCCTTGGGGGTGCCCAGGTTGTCCCCTAGGTGTCCCTGAGGGTGCCCTGGCTGTCCCCTCGGTGTCCCTGGGGGTGCCCTGGGTGTCCCTGGGGTACCCTGGGTGTCCCTGGGCAGCCCTGGGGTGCCTTGGCTGTCCCGTAGGTGTCCCTGGGCTGCCCTGGCTGTCCTTGGGGTGGCCTGGCTGTGCCCTTGGTGTCCCTGAGGGTGCCCTGGCTGTCCCTAGGGTGCCTTGGCTGTGCCCTAGGTGTCCCTGTGGGTGCCCTCCCTGTCCCTCGGGATGCCCTGGCTGTCCCCTACGTGTCCCTGGGGGTGCCCTGGGTGTCCCTGGGGTCCCCTGGCTGTCCCCTAGGTGTCCCTGGGGGGGCCCTGGCTGTCCCTAGGGTGCCCTGGCTGTGCCCTAGGTGTCCCTGTGGGTGCCCTCCCTGTCCCTCGGGATGCCCTGGCTGTCCCCTACGTGTCCCTGGGGGTGCCGTGGGTGTCCCTGGGGTCCCCTGGCTGTCCCCTAGGTGTCCCTGGGGGGGCCCTGGCTGTCCCCTAGGTGTCCCTGGGGGTGCCCTGGCTGTTCCTGTGGTGCCCTGGCTGTCCCCTAGGTGTCCCTGGGGGTGCCCTGGCTGTCCCTGGGGTGCCCTGGCTGTCTCCTAGATGTGTCTGGAGGTCGCCTAGGTGTCCCTGGGGGTGCCCTGCTTGTCCCTAGGGTGCCCTGGCTGTCCCCTACGTGTCCCTGGCGTTCCCTGGCTGTCCCGTAGGTGTCCCTGGGGGGGCCCTGGGTGTCCCTGGGGTGCCCTGGCTGTCCCTGGGGGTGCCCGGGAGGTCCCCTACGTGTACCCGGTGTACCCTGGGTGTCCCTGGGCTGCCCTGGGGTGCCCTGGCTGTCCTGTAGGTGTCCCTGGGCTGCCCTGGCTGTCCTTGGGGTGGCCTGGCTGTGCCCTTGGTGTCCCTGAGGGTGCCCTGGCTGTCCCTAGGGTGCCCTGGCTGTGCCCTAGGTGTCCCTGTGGTGCCCTGGCTGTCCTCTAGGTGTCCCTGGGGTGCCCTGGGTGTCCCTGGCGTACCCTGGCCTCCTAGGTGTCCCATTGGGTGCCCTCCCTGTCCCTCGGGATGCCCTGGCTGTCCCCTAGGTGTCCCTGGGGTGCCCTGGGTGTCCCTGGGGTCCCCTGGCTGTCCCCTAGGTGTCCCTGGGGGGGCACTGGCTGTCCCCTAGGTGTCCCTGGGGGTGCCCTCGCTGTCCCTGGGTGCCCTGGCTGTCTCCTAGGTGTCCCTGTAGGTGCCCTGGCTGTCCCCTAGGTGTCCCTGGGGGTCCCCTTGGTGTCCCTGGAGGTACCCTGGCTGTCCCCGAGGTGTCCATGGGGGTGCCCTGGGTGTCCCTGGGCTGCCCTGGCTGTCCCCTAGGTGTCCCTGGGGGTGCCCTTGATGTCCCTGGGGGGGCCCTGGCTGTCCCTGGGGTTGCCCTGGCTGTCCTTTAGGTGGCCCTGGGGGTGCCCTGGCTGTCCTTTAGGTGTCTTTTGGTGTGCCCTGGCTGTCCCTGGGGGAGCCCTGGCTGTCCCTGGGGGTGCCCTGGCTGTCCCCTTCGTGTCCCTGGGGGTGCCCTGGGTGTCCCTGGAGTGCCCGTGCTGTCCCCTAAATGTCCCTGGGAGTGCCCTGGGTGTCCCCTAGGTGTCCCTGGGGGTGCCCTGGCTGTCCCCTAAGTGTCCCTTGGGGTGCCCTGCCTGTCCCGTAGGTGTCCCTGGGGTGCCTTGGCTGTCCCTGGGTTGCCCTGGCTGTCCCCTCGTTGTCCCTGGGGTACCCTGCGTGTCCCCTAGGTGTCCCCGGGTGTGCCCTGTGTGTCCCTGGGGGTGCACAGGGTGTCCTGAGGTTCCCTGGCTGTCCCCTAGGTGTCCCTGGGGGGGCCCTGGCTGTCCCCTAGGTGTCCCTGGGGGTGCATTATGTGTCCCTGGGGATGCCCAGGGTGTCCCTGGGGTTCCCTGGCTGTCCTCTAGGTGTCCCTGGGGGTGCCCTGGCTGTCCCTAGGGTGCCCTGGCAGTCCCCTAGGTGTCCCTGGGGGTGCCCTGCCTGTCCCCTAGGTGTCCCTGGGGGTGCCCTGGTGTCCCTCGGGGTGCCCTGGCTGTCCCCTAGGTGTCCCTGGGGGTGCCCTGGTTGTCCTCTAGGTGTCCCTGGGGGTGCCCTGGCTGTCCCCTAGGTGTCCCTGGGGGTGCCCTGGCTGTCCCTAGGGTGCCCTGGCTGTGCATTAGGTGTCCCTGGGGTGCCGTGGCTGTCCCTGGGGGTGCCATGGCTGTCCCTCATTGTCCCTGGGGGTACCCTGCGTGTCCCCTAGGTGTCCTTTGGGGTGCCCTGGCTGTGCCCTCAGTGTCCCTGGGGGTGCCCTGGGTGTCCTTGGGGGTGCCCAGGTTGTCCCCTAGGTGTCCCTGAAAGAGCCCTGGCTGTCCCCTCGGTGTCCCTGGGGGTGCCCTGGGTGTCCTGGGGTACCCTGGGTGTCCCTGGGCAAACCTGGGGTGCCTTGGCTGTCCCGTAGGTGTCCCTGGGCTGCCCTGGCTGTCCTTGGGGTGCCTGGCTGTGCCCTTTGGTGTCCCTGAGGGTGCCCTGGCTGTCCCTAGGGTGCCCTGGCTGTGCCCTAGGTGTCCCTCTGGGTGCCCTCCCTGTCCCTCGGGATGCCCTGGCTGTCCCCTTCGTGTCCCTGGGGGTGCCCTGGGTGTCCCTGGGGTCCCCTGGCTGTCCCCCTAGGTGTCCCTGGGGGGGCCCTGGCTGTCCCCTAGGTGTCCCTGGGGGTGCCCTGGCTGTTCCTGTGGTGCCCTGGCTGTCCCCTAGGTTTCCTTGGGGGTGCCCTGGCTGTCCCTGGGGTGCCCTGGCTGTCTCCTAGATGTGTCTGGAGGTCGCCTAGGTGTCCCTGGGGGTGCCCTGCTTGTCCCTAGGGTGCCCTGGCTGTCCCCTACGTGTCCCTGGCGTTCCCTGGCTGTCCCGTAGGTGTCCCTGGGGGGGGCCCCTGGGTGTCCCTGGGGTGCCCTGGCTGTCCCTGGGGTGCCCGGGAGGTCCCCTACGTGTACCCGGTGTACCCTGGTGTCCCTGGGCTGCCCTGGGGTGCCCTGGCTGTCCTGTAGGTGTCCCTGGGCTGCCCTGGCTGTCCTTGGGGTGGCCTGGCTGTGCCCTTGGTGTCCCTGAGGGTGCCCTGGCTGTCCCTAGGGTGCCCTGGCTGTGCCGTAGGTGTCCCTGTGGTGCCCTGGCTGTCCTCTAGGTGTCCCTGGGGTGCCCTGGGTGTCCCTGGCGTACCCTGGCTGTCTCCTAGGTGTCCCTGTGGGTGCCCTCCCTGTCCTCGGGATGCCCTGGCTGTCCCCTAGGTGTCCCTGGGGGTGCCCTGGCTGTCCCTGGGGTGCCCTGGCTGTCCCTAGATGTCCCTGGAGGTCGCCTAGGTGTCCCTGGGGGTGCCCTCGCTATCCCTGGGGTGCCCTGGCTGTCTCCTAGGTGTTCCTGTAGGTGCCCTGGCTGTCCCCTAGGTGTCCCTGGGGGTCCCCTTGGTGTCCCTGGGCTGCCCTGGCTGTCCCCTAGGTGTCCCTGGGGGTGCCCTTGATGTCCCTGGGGGGGCCCTGGCTGTCCCTGGGGGTGCCCTGGCTGTCCCCTTCGTGTCCCTGGGGGTGCCCTGGGTGTCCCTGGAGTGCCCGTGCTGTCCCCTAAATGTCCCTGGGGTGCCCTGGCTGTCCCCTGGATGTCCCTGGGGGTGCCCTGGGTGTCCCTGGGGGTGCCCTGGCTGTCCCCTAGGTGTCCCTGGGGATGCCCTGCCTGTCCCTTAGGTGTCCCTGGGGGTGCCCTGGCTGTCCCTAGGGTGCCCTGGCTGTGCCCTAGGTGTCCCTGGGGTGCCTTGGCTGTCCCTGGGGTGCCCTGGCTGTCCCCTCGTTGTCCCTGGGGGTACCCTGCGTGTCCCCTAGGTGTCCCTGGGGGTGCCCAGGGTGTCTCTGGGGCGGCCCCTGGCTGTCCTGTAGGTGTCCCTGGGGGTGCCCTACCTGTCCCTCGAGGTGCCCTGGCTGTCCCCTAGGTGTCCCTGGGGGTGCCCTGGGTGTCCCTGGGGGTGCCCTGGCTGTCCCTAGGGTGCCCTGTCTGTCCCCTAGGTGTCCCTGGGTGTGCCCTGGGTGTCCCTGGGCGTGCACAGGGTGTCCCTGGGGTTCCCTGGCTGTCCCCTAGGTTTCCCTGGGGGGGCCCTGGCTGTCCCCTAGGTGTCCCTGGGGGTGCCCTGGGTGTCCCTGGGGGTGCACAGGGTGTCCCTGGGGTTCCCTGACTGTCCCCTAGGTGTCCCTGGGGGTGCCCTGGGTGTCCCTGGGGTGCCCTGGCTGACCCCAAGGTGTCCCTTGGGGTGCCCAGAGTGTCCCTAGGAGGTCCCTGGCTGTCCCCTAGGGGTCTCTGGGGGTGCCCTGGCTGTCCCGTCAGTGTCCCTTGGGGTGCCCTGCCTGTCCCTTAGGTGTCCCTGGGGTGCCCTGGCTGTCCCTAGGGTGCCCTGGCTGTGCCCTCGGTGTCTCTGGGGGTGCCCTGGGTGTCCCTGGGGTGCCATGGCTGTCCCTAGGGTGCCATGGCTTTCCCTAGGGTGCCCTGGCTGTCCCCTCGGTGTCCCTGGGGGTGCCCTGGGTGTCCCTGGGGTGCCCTGGCTGTCCCTGGGGTGCCCGGGAGGTCCCCTACGTGTACCCGGTGTACCCTGGGTGTCCCTGGGCTGCCCTGGGGTGCCCTGGCTGTCCTGTAGGTGTCCCTGGGCTGCCCTGGCTGTCCTTGGGGTGGCCTGGCTGTGCCCTTGGTGTCCCTGAGGGTGCCCTGGCTGTCCCTAGGGTGCCCTGGCTGTGCCGTAGGTGTCCCTGTGGTGCCCTGGCTGTCCTCTAGGTGTCCCTGGGGTGCCCTGGGTGTCCCTGGCGTACCCTGGCTGTCTCCTAGGTGTCCCTGTGGGTGCCCTCCCTGTCCCTCGGGATGCCCTGGCTGTCCCCTAGGTGTCCCTGGGGGTGCCCTGGCTGTCCCTGGGGTGCCCTGGCTGTCCCCTAGATGTCCCTGGAGGTCGCCTAGGTGTCCCTGGGGGTGCCCTCGCTATCCCTGGGGTGCCCTGGCTGTCTCCTAGGTGTTCCTGTAGGTGCCCTGGCTGTCCCCTAGGTGTCCCTGGGGGTCCCCTTGGTGTCCCTGGGCTGCCCTGGCTGTCCCCTAGGTGTCCCTGGGGGTGCCCTTGATGTCCCTGGGGGGGCCCTGGCTGTCCCTGGGGGTGCCCTGGCTGTCCCCTTCGTGTCCCTTGGGGTGCCCTGGGTGTCCCTGGAGTGCCCGTGCTGTCCCCTAAATGTCCCTGGGGTGCCCTGGCTGTCCCCTGGATGTCCCTGGGGGTGCCCTGGGTGTCCCTGGGGGTGCCCTGGCTGTCCCCTAGGTGTCCCTGGGGATGCCCTGCCTGTCCCTTAGGTGTCCCTGGGGGTGCCCTGGCTGTCCCTAGGGTGCCCTGGCTGTGCCCTAGGTGTCCCTGGGG
Organism: Chamaea fasciata; assembly: GCF_029207755.1. Classification (NCBI taxonomy): domain Eukaryota; kingdom Metazoa; phylum Chordata; class Aves; order Passeriformes; family Sylviidae; genus Chamaea; species Chamaea fasciata. Next base: position 118,081 of record NW_027094263.1, on the reverse strand, counting down.
TGCCTTGGCTGTCCCTGGGGGTGCCCTGGCTGTCCCCTCGTTGTCCCTGGGGGTACCCTGCGTGTCCCCTAGGTGTCCCTGGGGGTGCCCAGGGTGTCTCTGGGGCGGCCCTGGCTGTCCTGTAGGTGTCCCTGGGGGTGCCCTACCTGTCCCTCGAGGTGCCCTGGCTGTCCCCTAGGTGTCCCTGGGGGTGCCCTGGGTGTCCCTGGGGGTGCCCTGGCTGTCCCTAGGGTGCCCTGTCTGTCCCCTAGGTGTCCCTGGGTGTGCCCTGGGTGTCCCTGGGCGTGCACAGGGTGTCCCTGGGGTTCCCTGGCTGTCCCCTAGGTTTCCCTGGGGGGGCCCTGGCTGTCCCCTAGGTGTCCCTGGGGGTGCCCTGGGTGTCCCTGGGGGTGCACAGGGTGTCCCTGGGGTTCCCTGACTGTCCCCTAGGTGTCCCTGGGGGTGCCCTGGGTGTCCCTGGGGTGCCCTGGCTGACCCCAAGGTGTCCCTTGGGGTGCCCAGAGTGTCCCTAGGAGGTCCCTGGCTGTCCCCTAGGGGTCTCTGGGGGTGCCCTGGCTGTCCCGTCAGTGTCCCTTGGGGTGCCCTGCCTGTCCCTTAGGTGTCCCTGGGGTGCCCTGGCTGTCCCTAGGGTGCCCTGGCTGTGCCCTCGGTGTCTCTGGGGGTGCCCTGGGTGTCCCTGGGGTGCCATGGCTGTCCCTAGGGTGCCATGGCTTTCCCTAGGGTGCCCTGGCTGTCCCCTCGGTGTCCCTGGGGGTGCCCTGGGTGTCCCTGGGATGCCCTGGCTGTCCCCTAGGTCTCCCTGGGGGGGCCCTGGCTGTCCCCTAGGTGTCCCTGGGGGTGCCCTGGGTGTCCCTGGGGGTGCACAGGGTGTCCCTGGGGTTCCCTGGCTGTCACCTAAGTGTCCCTGGGGGTGCCCTGGGTGTCTCCTCCGTGTCCCTGGGTGTGCCCTGGGTGTCCCTGGGGTGCCCTTGCTGACCCCAAGGTGTCCCTTGGGGTGCCCAGAGTGTCCCTAGGAGGTCCCTGGCTGTCCTCTAGGGGTCTCTGGGGGTGCCCTGGCTGTCCCGCCAGTGTCCCTGGGGGTGCCCTGCCTGTCCCCTAGGTGTCCCTGGGGGTGCCCTGCCTGTCCCTTAGGTGTCCCTGGGGTGCCCTGGCTGTCCCTAGGGTGCCCTGGCTGTGCCCTCGGTGTCTCTGTGGGTGCCCTGGCTGTCCCTAGGGGGCCATGGCTGTCCCTAGGGTGCCCTGGCTGTCCCCTCGGTGTCTGTGGGGGTGCCCTGGGTGTCCCTGGGGTGCCCTGGCTGTCCCCTAGGTGTCCCTGGGGGTGCCCTGGCTGTCCCTAGGGTGCCCTGGCTGTGCATTAGGTGTCCCTGGGGTGCCGTGGCTGTCCCTGGGGGTGCCATGGCTGTCCCCTCATTGTCCCTGGGGGTACCCTGCGTGTCCCCTAGGTGTCCTTCGGGGTGCCCTGGCTGTGCCCTCAGTGTCCCTGGGGGTGCCCTGGGTGTCCTTGGGGGTGCCCAGGTTGTCCCCTAGGTGTCCCTGAGGGTGCCCTGGCTGTCCCCTCGGTGTCCCTGGGGGTGCCCTGGGTGTCCCTGGGGTACCCTGGGTGTCCCTGGGCAGCCCTGGGGTGCCTTGGCTGTCCCGTAGGTGTCCCTGGGCTGCCCTGGCTGTCCTTGGGGTGGCCTGGCTGTGCCCTTGGTGTCCCTGAGGGTGCCCTGGCTGTCCCTAGGGTGTTTTGGCTGTGCCCTAGGTGTCCCTGTGGGTGCCCTCCCTGTCCCTCGGGATGCCCTGGCTGTCCCCTACGTGTCCCTGGGGGTGCCCTGGGTGTCCCTGGGGTCCCCTGGCTGTCCCCTAGGTGTCCCTGGGGGGGCCCTGGCTGTCCCTAGGGTGCCCTGGCTGTGCCCTAGGTGTCCCTGTGGGTGCCCTCCCTGTCCCTCGGGATGCCCTGGCTGTCCCCTACGTGTCCCTGGGGGTGCCCTGGGTGTCCCTGGGGTCCCCTGGCTGTCCCCTAGGTGTCCCTGGGGGGGCCCTGGCTGTCCCCTAGGTGTCCCTGGGGGTGCCCTGGCTGTTCCTGTGGTGCCCTGGCTGTCCCCTAGGTGTCCCTGGGGGTGCCCTGGCTGTCCCTGGGGTGCCCTGGCTGTCTCCTAGATGTGTCTGGAGGTCGCCTAGGTGTCCCTGGGGGTGCCCTGCTTGTCCCTAGGGTGCCCTGGCTGTCCCCTACGTGTCCCTGGCGTTCCCTGGCTGTCCCGTAGGTGTCCCTGGGGGGGCCCTGGGTGTCCCTGGGGTGCCCTGGCTGTCCCTGGGGTGCCCGGGAGGTCCCCTACGTGTACCCGGTGTACCCTGGGTGTCCCTGGGCTGCCCTGGGGTGCCCTGGCTGTCCTGTAGGTGTCCCTGGGCTGCCCTGGCTGTCCTTGGGGTGGCCTGGCTGTGCCCTTGGTGTCCCTGAGGGTGCCCTGGCTGTCCCTAGGGTGCCCTGGCTGTGCCCTAGGTGTCCCTGTGGTGCCCTGGCTGTCCTCTAGGTGTCCCTGGGGTGCCCTGGGTGTCCCTGGCGTACCCTGGCTGTCTCCTAGGTGTCCCATTGGGTGCCCTCCCTGTCCCTCGGGATGCCCTGGCTGTCCCCTAGGTGTCCCTGGGGGTGCCCTGGGTGTCCCTGGGGTCCCCTGGCTGTCCCCTAGGTGTCCCTGGGGGGGCACTGGCTGTCCCCTAGGTGTCCCTGGGGGTGCCCTCGCTGTCCCTGGGGTGCCCTGGCTGTCTCCTAGGTGTCCCTGTAGGTGCCCTGGCTGTCCCCTAGGTGTCCCTGGGGGTCCCCTTGGTGTCCCTGGAGGTACCCTGGCTGTCCCCGAGGTGTCCATGGGGGTGCCCTGGGTGTCCCTGGGCTGCCCTGGCTGTCCCCTAGGTGTCCCTGGGGGTGCCCTTGATGTCCCTGGGGGGGCCCTGGCTGTCCCTGGGGGTGCCCTGGCTGTCCCCTAGGTGGCCCTGGGGGTGCCCTGGCTGTCCTTTAGGTGTCTTTTGGTGTGCCCTGGCTGTCCCTGGGGGAGCCCTGGCTGTCCCTGGGGGTGCCCTGGCTGTCCCCTTCGTGTCCCTGGGGGTGCCCTGGGTGTCCCTGGAGTGCCCGTGCTGTCCCCTAAATGTCCCTGGGAGTGCCCTGGGTGTCCCCTAGGTGTCCCTGGGGGTGCCCTGGCTGTCCCCTAAGTGTCCCTTGGGGTGCCCTGCCTGTCCCGTAGGTGTCCCTGGGGTGCCTTGGCTGTCCCTGGGTTGCCCTGGCTGTCCCCTCGTTGTCCCTGGGGGTACCCTGCGTGTCCCCTAGGTGTCCCCGGGTGTGCCCTGTGTGTCCCTGGGGGTGCACAGGGTGTCCCTGAGGTTCCCTGGCTGTCCCCTAGGTGTCCCTGGGGGGGCCCTGGCTGTCCCCTAGGTGTCCCTGGGGGTGCATTATGTGTCCCTGGGGATGCCCAGGGTGTCCCTGGGGTTCCCTGGCTGTCCTCTAGGTGTCCCTGGGGGTGCCCTGGCTGTCCCTAGGGTGCCCTGGCAGTCCCCTAGGTGTCCCTGGGGGTGCCCTGCCTGTCCCCTAGGTGTCCCTGGGGGTGCCCTGGTGTCCCTCGGGGTGCCCTGGCTGTCCCCTAGGTGTCCCTGTGGGTGCCCTGGCTGTCCTCTAGGTGTCCCTGAGGGTGCCCTGCCTGTCCCCTAGGTGTCCCTGGGGGTGCCCTGGCTGTCCCTAGGGTGCCCTGGCTGTGCATTAGGTGTCCCTGGGGTGCCGTGGCTGTCCCTGGGGGTGCCATGGCTGTCCCCTCATTGTCCCTGGGGGTACCCTGCGTGTCCCCTAGGTGTCCTTTGGGGTGCCCTGGCTGTGCCCTCAGTGTCCCTGGGGGTGCCCTGGGTGTCCTTGGGGGTGCCCAGGTTGTCCCCTAGGTGTCCCTGAAAGAGCCCTGGCTGTCCCCTCGGTGTCCCTGGGGGTGCCCTGGGTGTCCCTGGGGTACCCTGGGTGTCCCTGGGCAGCCCTGGGGTGCCTTGGCTGTCCCGTAGGTGTCCCTGGGCTGCCCTGGCTGTCCTTGGGGTGGCCTGGCTGTGCCCTTGGTGTCCCTGAGGGTGCCCTGGCTGTCCCTAGGGTGCCCTGGCTGTGCCCTAGGTGTCCCTCTGGGTGCCCTCCCTGTCCCTCGGGATGCCCTGGCTGTCCCCTTCGTGTCCCTGGGGGTGCCCTGGGTGTCCCTGGGGTCCCCTGGCTGTCCCCTAGGTGTCCCTGGGGGGGCCCTGGCTGTCCCCTAGGTGTCCCTGGGGGTGCCCTGGCTGTTCCTGTGGTGCCCTGGCTGTCCCCTAGGTTTCCTTGGGGGTGCCCTGGCTGTCCCTGGGGTGCCCTGGCTGTCTCCTAGATGTGTCTGGAGGTCGCCTAGGTGTCCCTGGGGGTGCCCTGCTTGTCCCTAGGGTGCCCTGGCTGTCCCCTACGTGTCCCTGGCGTTCCCTGGCTGTCCCGTAGGTGTCCCTGGGGGGGCCCTGGGTGTCCCTGGGGTGCCCTGGCTGTCCCTGGGGTGCCCGGGAGGTCCCCTACGTGTACCCGGTGTACCCTGGGTGTCCCTGGGCTGCCCTGGGGTGCCCTGGCTGTCCTGTAGGTGTCCCTGGGCTGCCCTGGCTGTCCTTGGGGTGGCCTGGCTGTGCCCTTGGTGTCCCTGAGGGTGCCCTGGCTGTCCCTAGGGTGCCCTGGCTGTGCCGTAGGTGTCCCTGTGGTGCCCTGGCTGTCCTCTAGGTGTCCCTGGGGTGCCCTGGGTGTCCCTGGCGTACCCTGGCTGTCTCCTAGGTGTCCCTGTGGGTGCCCTCCCTGTCCCTCGGGATGCCCTGGCTGTCCCCTAGGTGTCCCTGGGGGTGCCCTGGCTGTCCCTGGGGTGCCCTGGCTGTCCCCTAGATGTCCCTGGAGGTCGCCTAGGTGTCCCTGGGGGTGCCCTCGCTATCCCTGGGGTGCCCTGGCTGTCTCCTAGGTGTTCCTGTAGGTGCCCTGGCTGTCCCCTAGGTGTCCCTGGGGGTCCCCTTGGTGTCCCTGGGCTGCCCTGGCTGTCCCCTAGGTGTCCCTGGGGGTGCCCTTGATGTCCCTGGGGGGGCCCTGGCTGTCCCTGGGGGTGCCCTGGCTGTCCCCTTCGTGTCCCTGGGGGTGCCCTGGGTGTCCCTGGAGTGCCCGTGCTGTCCCCTAAATGTCCCTGGGGTGCCCTGGCTGTCCCCTGGATGTCCCTGGGGGTGCCCTGGGTGTCCCTGGGGGTGCCCTGGCTGTCCCCTAGGTGTCCCTGGGGATGCCCTGCCTGTCCCTTAGGTGTCCCTGGGGGTGCCCTGGCTGTCCCTAGGGTGCCCTGGCTGTGCCCTAGGTGTCCCTGGGGTGCCTTGGCTGTCCCTGGGGGTGCCCTGGCTGTCCCCTCGTTGTCCCTGGGGGTACCCTGCGTGTCCCCTAGGTGTCCCTGGGGGTGCCCAGGGTGTCTCTGGGGCGGCCCTGGCTGTCCTGTAGGTGTCCCTGGGGGTGCCCTACCTGTCCCTCGAGGTGCCCTGGCTGTCCCCTAGGTGTCCCTGGGGGTGCCCTGGGTGTCCCTGGGGGTGCCCTGGCTGTCCCTAGGGTGCCCTGTCTGTCCCCTAGGTGTCCCTGGGTGTGCCCTGGGTGTCCCTGGGCGTGCACAGGGTGTCCCTGGGGTTCCCTGGCTGTCCCCTAGGTTTCCCTGGGGGGGCCCTGGCTGTCCCCTAGGTGTCCCTGGGGGTGCCCTGGGTGTCCCTGGGGGTGCACAGGGTGTCCCTGGGGTTCCCTGACTGTCCCCTAGGTGTCCCTGGGGGTGCCCTGGGTGTCCCTGGGGTGCCCTGGCTGACCCCAAGGTGTCCCTTGGGGTGCCCAGAGTGTCCCTAGGAGGTCCCTGGCTGTCCCCTAGGGGTCTCTGGGGGTGCCCTGGCTGTCCCGTCAGTGTCCCTTGGGGTGCCCTGCCTGTCCCTTAGGTGTCCCTGGGGTGCCCTGGCTGTCCCTAGGGTGCCCTGGCTGTGCCCTCGGTGTCTCTGGGGGTGCCCTGGGTGTCCCTGGGGTGCCCTGGCTGTCCCGAGGGTGCCATGGCTTTCCCTAGGGTGCCCTGGCTGTCCCCTCGGTGTCCCTGGGGGTGCCCTGGGTGTCCCTGGGATGCCCTGGCTGTCCCCTAGGTCTCCCTGGGGGGGCCCTGGCTGTCCCCTAGGTGTCCCTGGGGGTGCCCTGGGTGTCCCTGGGGGTGCACAGGGTGTCCCTGGGGTTCCCTGGCTGTCACCTAAGTGTCCCTGGGGGTGCCCTGGGTGTCTCCTCCGTGTCCCTGGGTGTGCCCTGGGTGTCCCTGGGGTGCCCTTGCTGACCCCAAGGTGTCCCTTGGGGTGCCCAGAGTGTCCCTAGGAGGTCCCTGGCTGTCCTCTAGGGGTCTCTGGGGGTGCCCTGGCTGTCCCGCCAGTGTCCCTGGGGGTGCCCTGCCTGTCCCCTAGGTGTCCCTGGGGGTGCCCTGCCTGTCCCTTAGGTGTCCCTGGGGTGCCCTGGCTGTCCCTAGGGTGCCCTGGCTGTGCCCTCGGTGTCTCTGTGGGTGCCCTGGCTGTCCCTAGGGGGCCATGGCTGTCCCTAGGGTGCCCTGGCTGTCCCCTCGGTGTCTGTGGGGGTGCCCTGGGTGTCCCTGGGGTGCCCTGGCTGTCTCCTAGGTGTCCCTGGGGGGGCCCTGGCTGTCCCCTAGGTGTCCCTGGGGGTGCCCTGCCTATCCCTAGGGTGCCCTGGCTGTCCCCTACGTGTCCCTGGCGTTCCCTGGCTGTCCCATAGGTGTCCCTGGGGGGGCCCTGGGTGTCCCTGGGGTGCCCTGGCTGTCCCTGGGGTGCCCGGGAGGTCCCCTACGTGTCCCTGGGGTACCCTGGGTGTCCCTGGGCAGCCCTGGGGTGCCTTGGTTGTCCCGTAGGTGTCCCTGGGCTGCCCTGGCTGTCCTTGGGGTGGCCTGGCTGTGCCCTTGGTGTCCCTGAGGGTGCCCTGGCTGTCCCTAGGGTGCCCTGGCTGTCCCCTAGGTGTCCCTGTGGGTGCCCTCCCTGTCCCTCGGGATGCCCTGGCTGTCCCCTTCGTGTCCCTGGGGGTGCCCTGGGTGTCCCTGGGGTCCCCTGGCTGTCCCCTAGGTGTCCCTGGGGGGGCCCTGGCTGTCACTGGGGGTGCCCTGGCTGTCCCCTAGGTGGCCCTGGGGGTGCCCTGGCTGTCCTTTAGGTGTCTTTTGGTGTGCCCTGGCTGTCCCTGGGGGAGCCCTGGCTGTCCCTGGGGGTGCCCTGGCTGTCCCCTTCGTGTCCCTGGGGGTGCCCTGGGTGTCCCTGGAGTGCCCGTGCTGTCCCCTAAATGTCCCTGGGGGTGCCCTGGGTGTCCCCTAGGTGTCCCTGGGGGTGCCCTGGCTGTCCCCTAGGTGTCCCTTGGGGTGCCCTGCCTGTCCCGTAGGTGTCCCTGGGGGTGCCCTGGCTGTCACTAGTGTGCCCTGGCTGTGCCCTAGGTGTCCCTGGGGTGCCTTGGCTGTCCCTGGGTTGCCCTGGCTGTCCCCTCGTTGTCCCTGGGGGTACCCTGCGTGTCCCCTAGGTGTCCTTGGGGGTGCCCTGGCTGTCCCTAGGGTGCCCTTTCTGTGCCCTGGCTGTCCCTAGGGTGCCCGGGCTGTCCCCTAGGTGTCCCTGGGTGTGCCCTGGGTGTCCCTGGGCGTGCACAGGGTGTCCCTGGGGTTCCGTGGCTGTCCCCTAGGTTTCCCTGGGGGTGCCCTGGCTGTCCCCTAGGTGTCCCTGGGGGTGCCCTGGCTGTCCCCTAGGTGACCCTGGGGGTGCCCTGGCTGTCCCTAGGGTGCCCTGGCTGTGCCCTAGGTGTCCCTGGGGTGCCCTGGCTGTCCCTGTGGGTGCCATGGCTGTCCCCTCATTGTGCCTGGGGGTACCCTGCGTGTCCCCTAGGTGTCCTTGGGGGTGCCCTGGCTGTGCCCTCAGTGTCCCTGGGGGTGCCCTGGGTGTCCTTGGGGGTGCCCAGGTTGTCCCCTAGGTGTCCCTGAGGTTGCCCTGGCTGTCCCCTCGGTGTCCCTGGGGGTGCCCTGGGTGTCCCTGGGGTGCCCTGGCTGTCCCTGGGGTGCCCGGGAGGTCCCCTACGTGTCCCTGGGGTACCCTGGGTGTCCCTGGGCAGCCCTGGGGTGTCTTGGCTGTCCCGGAGGTGTCCCTGGGCTGCCCTGGCTGTCCTTGGGGTGGCCTGGCTGTGCCCTTGGTGTCCCTGAGGGTGCCCTGCCTGTCCCTTAGGTGTCCCTGGGGGTGCCCTGGCTGTCCCTAGGGTGCCCTGGCTGTGCCCTAGGTGTCCCTGGGGTGCCTTGGCTGTCCCTGGGGGTGCCCTGGCTGTCCCCTCGTTGTCCCTGGGGGTACCCTGCGTGTCCCCTAGGTGTCCCTGGGGGTGCCCAGGGTGTCTCTGGGGCGGCCCTGGCTGTCCTGTAGGTGTCCCTGGGGGTGCCCTACCTGTCCCTCGAGGTGCCCTGGCTGTCCCCTAGGTGTCCCTGGGGGTGCCCTGGGTGTCCCTGGGGGTGCCCTGGCTGTCCCTAGGGTGCCCTGTCTGTCCCCTAGGTGTCCCTGGGTGTGCCCTGGGTGTCCCTGGGCGTGCACAGGGTGTCCCTGGGGTTCCCTGGCTGTCCCCTAGGTTTCCCTGGGGGGGCCCTGGCTGTCCCCTAGGTGTCCCTGGGGGTGCCCTGGGTGTCCCTGGGGGTGCACAGGGTGTCCCTGGGGTTCCCTGACTGTCCCCTAGGTGTCCCTGGGGGTGCCCTGGGTGTCCCTGGGGTGCCCTGGCTGACCCCAAGGTGTCCCTTGGGGTGCCCAGAGTGTCCCTAGGAGGTCCCTGGCTGTCCCCTAGGGGTCTCTGGGGGTGCCCTGGCTGTCCCGTCAGTGTCCCTTGGGGTGCCCTGCCTGTCCCTTAGGTGTCCCTGGGGTGCCCTGGCTGTCCCTAGGGTGCCCTGGCTGTGCCCTCGGTGTCTCTGGGGGTGCCCTGGGTGTCCCTGGGGTGCCCTGGCTGTCCCGAGGGTGCCATGGCTTTCCCTAGGGTGCCCTGGCTGTCCCCTCGGTGTCCCTGGGGGTGCCCTGGGTGTCCCTGGGATGCCCTGGCTGTCCCCTAGGTCTCCCTGGGGGGGCCCTGGCTGTCCCCTAGGTGTCCCTGGGGGTGCCCTGGGTGTCCCTGGGGGTGCACAGGGTGTCCCTGGGGTTCCCTGGCTGTCACCTAAGTGTCCCTGGGGGTGCCCTGGGTGTCTCCTCCGTGTCCCTGGGTGTGCCCTGGGTGTCCCTGGGGTGCCCTTGCTGACCCCAAGGTGTCCCTTGGGGTGCCCAGAGTGTCCCTAGGAGGTCCCTGGCTGTCCTCTAGGGGTCTCTGGGGGTGCCCTGGCTGTCCCGCCAGTGTCCCTGGGGGTGCCCTGCCTGTCCCCTAGGTGTCCCTGGGGGTACCCTGCCTGTCCCTTAGGTGTCCCTGGGGTGCCCTGGCTGTCCCTAGGGTGCCCTGGCTGTGCCCTCGGTGTCTCTGTGGGTGCCCTGGCTGTCCCTAGGGGGCCATGGCTGTCCCTAGGGTGCCCTGGCTGTCCCCTCGGTGTCTGTGGGGGTGCCCTGGGTGTCCCTGGGGTGCCCTGGCTGTCCCCTAGGTGTCCCTGGGGGGGCCCTGGCTGTCCCCTAGGTGTCCCTGGGGGTGCCCTGCCTATCCCTAGGGTGCCCTGGCTGTCCCCTACGTGTCCCTGGCGTTCCCTGGCTGTCCCATAGGTGTCCCTGGGGGGGCCCTGGGTGTCCCTGGGGTGCCCTGGCTGTCCCTGGGGTGCCCGGGAGGTCCCCTACGTGTCCCTGGGGTACCCTGGGTGTCCCTGGGCAGCCCTGGGGTGCCTTGGTTGTCCCGTAGGTGTCCCTGGGCTGCCCTGGCTGTCCTTGGGGTGGCCTGGCTGTGCCCTTGGTGTCCCTGAGGGTGCCCTGGCTGTCCCTAGGGTGCCCTGGCTGTCCCCTAGGTGTCCCTGTGGGTGCCCTCCCTGTCCCTCGGGATGCCCTGGCTGTCCCCTTCGTGTCCCTGGGGGTGCCCTGGGTGTCCCTGGGGTCCCCTGGCTGTCCCCTAGGTGTCCCTGGGGGGGCCCTGGCTGTCACTGGGGGTGCCCTGGCTGTCCCCTAGGTGGCCCTGGGGGTGCCCTGGCTGTCCTTTAGGTGTCTTTTGGTGTGCCCTGGCTGTCCCTGGGGGAGCCCTGGCTGTCCCTGGGGGTGCCCTGGCTGTCCCCTTCGTGTCCCTGGGGGTGCCCTGGGTGTCCCTGGAGTGCCCGTGCTGTCCCCTAAATGTCCCTGGGGGTGCCCTGGGTGTCCCCTAGGTGTCCCTGGGGGTGCCCTGGCTGTCCCCTAGGTGTCCCTTGGGGTGCCCTGCCTGTCCCGTAGGTGTCCCTGGGGGTGCCCTGGCTGTCACTAGTGTGCCCTGGCTGTGCCCTAGGTGTCCCTGGGGTGCCTTGGCTGTCCCTGGGTTGCCCTGGCTGTCCCCTCGTTGTCCCTGGGGGTACCCTGCGTGTCCCCTAGGTGTCCTTGGGGGTGCCCTGGCTGTCCCTAGGGTGCCCTTTCTGTGCCCTGGCTGTCCCTAGGGTGCCCGGGCTGTCCCCTAGGTGTCCCTGGGTGTGCCCTGGGTGTCCCTGGGCGTGCACAGGGTGTCCCTGGGGTTCCGTGGCTGTCCCCTAGGTTTCCCTGGGGGTGCCCTGGCTGTCCCCTAGGTGTCCCTGGGGGTGCCCTGGCTGTCCCCTAGGTGACCCTGGGGGTGCCCTGGCTGTCCCTAGGGTGCCCTGGCTGTGCCCTAGGTGTCCCTGGGGTGCCCTGGCTGTCCCTGTGGGTGCCATGGCTGTCCCCCTCATTGTGCCTGGGGGTACCCTGCGTGTCCCCTAGGTGTCCTTGGGGGGTGCCCTGGCTGTGCCCTCAGTGTCCCTGGGGGTGCCCTGGGTGTCCTTGGGGGTGCCCAGGTTGTCCCCTAGGTGTCCCTGAGGTTGCCCTGGCTGTCCCCTCGGTGTCCCTGGGGGTGCCCTGGGTGTCCCTGGGGTGCCCTGGCTGTCCCTGGGGTGCCCGGGAGGTCCCCTACGTGTCCCTGGGGTACCCTGGGTGTCCCTGGGCAGCCCTGGGGTGTCTTGGCTGTCCCGGAGGTGTCCCTGGGCTGCCCTGGCTGTCCTTGGGGTGGGCCTGGCTGTGCCCTTGGTGTCCCTGAGGGTGCCCTGGCTGTCCCTAGGGTGCCCTGGCTGTGCCGTAGGTGTCCCTGTGGTGCCCTGGCTGTCCTCTAGGTGTCCCTGGGGTGCCCTGGGTGTCCCTGGCGTACCCTGGCTGTCTCCTAGGTGTCGTGGGTGCCCTCCCTGTCCCTCGGGATGCCCTGGCTGTCCCCTAGGTGTCCCTGGGGGTGCCCTGGGTGTCCCTGGGGTCCCCTGGCTGTCCCCTAGGTGTCCCTGGGGGGGCCCTGGCTGTCCCCTAGGTGTCCCTGGGGGTGCCCTGGCTGTCCCTGGGGTGCCCTGGCTGTCCCCTAGATGTCCCTGGAGGTCGCCTAGGTGTCCCTGGGGGTGCCCTCGCTGTCCCTGGGGTGCCCTGGCTGTCTCCTAGGTGTCCCTGTAGGTGCCCTGGCTGTCCCCTAGGTTTCCCTGGGGGTCCCCTTGGTGTCCCTGGGCTGCCCTGGCTGTCCCCTAGGTGTCCCTGGGGGTGCCCTTGATGTCCCTGGGGGGCCCTGGCTGTCCCTGGGGGAGCCCTGGCTGTCCCTGGGGGTGCCCTGGCTGTCCCCTTCGTGTCCCTGGGGGTGCCCTGGGTGTCCCTGGAGTGCCCGTGCTGTCCCCTAAATGTCCCTGGGGGTGCCCTGGGTGTCCCCTAGGTGTTCCTGGGGGTGCCCTGGCTGTCCCCTAGGTGTCCCTTGGGGTGCCCTGCCTGTCCCGTAGGTGTCCCTGGGGGTGCCCTGGCTGTCCCTAGTGTGCCCTGGCTGTGCCCTAGGTGTCCCTGGGGTGCCTTGGCTGTCCCTGGGTTGCCCTGGCTGTCCCCTCGTTGTCCCTGGGGGTACCCTGCGTGTCCCCTAGGTGTCCTTGGGGGTGCCCTGGCTGTCCCTAGGGTGCCCTTTCTGTGCCCTGGCTGTCCCTAGGGTGCCCGGGCTGTCCCCTAGGTGTCCCCGGGTGTGCCCTGGGTGTCCCTGGGGGTGCACAGGGTGTCCCTGAGGTTCCCTGGCTGTCCCCTAGGTGTCCCTGGGGGTGCATTATGTGTCCCTGGGGATGCCCAGGGTGTCCCTGGGGTTCCCTGGCTGTCCTCTAGGTGTCCCTGGGGGTGCCCTGGCTGTCCCTAGGGTGCCCTGGCAGTCCCCTAGGTGTCTCTGGGGGTGCCCTGCCTGTCCCCTAGGTGTCCCTGGGGGTGCCCTGGCGTCCCTCGGGGTGCCCTGGCTGTCCCCTAGGTGTCCCTGTAGGTGCCCTGGCTCTCCCCTAGGTGTCCCTGGGGGTCCCCTTGGTGTCCCTGGGGGTGCCCTGGATGTCTTTTGGGGTGCCCTGGCTGTGCCTGGGGGAGCCCTGGCTGTCCCTGGGGGTGCCCTGGCTCTCCCATTCGTGTCCCTGGGGGTGCCCTGGGTGTCCCTGGAGTGCCCGTGCTGTCCCCTAAATGTCCCTGTGGGTGCCCTGGCTGTCCCCCAGGTGTTCCTGGGGGTGCACTGGCTGTCCCCTAGGTGTCCCTGGGGGTGCCCTGGCTGTCGTTAGGGTGCCCTGGCTGTCCCCTAGGTGTCCCTGGGGGAGCCCTGGGTGTTCCTGGGGTGCCCGTGCTGTCCCCTAAATGTCCCTGGGGGTGCCCTGGGTGTCCCCTAGGTGTCCCTGGGGGTGCCCTGGCTGTCCCCTAGGTGTCCCTGGGGGTGCCCTGCCTGTCCCGTAGGTGTCCCTGAGGGTGCCCTGGCTGTCCCTAGGGTGCCCTGGCTGTGCCCTAGGTGTCCCTGGGGTGCCTTGGCTGTCCCTGGGTTGCCCTGGCTGTCCCTTCGTTGTCCCTGGGGGCACCCTGCGTGTCCCCTAGGTGTCCTTGGGGGTGCCCTGGCTGTCCCTAGGGCGCCCTTTCTGTGCCCTGGCTGTCTCTAGGGTGCCCGGGCTGTCCCCTAGGTGTCCCCGGGTGTGCCCTGGGTGTCCCTGGGGGTGCACAGGGTGTCCCTGAGGTTCCCTGGCTGTCCCCTAGGTGTCTCTGGGGGGGCCCTGGCTGTCCCCTAGGTGTCCCTGGGGGTGCATTATGTGTCCCTGGGGATGCCCACGGTGTCCCTGGGGTTCCCTGGCTGTCCTCTAGGTGTCCCTGGGGGTGCCCTGGCTGTCCCTAGGGTGCCGTGGCTGTGCCCTAGGTGTCCCTGGGGTGCCCTGGCTGTCCTTGGGGGTGCCATGGCTGTCCCCTCATTGTCCCTGGGGGTACCCTGCGTGTCCCCTAGGTGTCCTTGGGGGTGCCCTGGCTGTGCCCTCAGTGTCCCTGGGGGTGCCCTGGGTGTCCTTGGGGGTGCCCAGGTTGTCCCCTACGTGTCCCTGGGGTACCCTGGGTGTCCCTGGGCAGCCCTGGGGTGCCTTGGCTGTCCCGGAGGTGTCCCTGGGCTGCCCTGGCTGTCCTTGGGGTGGCCTGGCTGTGCCCTTGGTGTCCCGAGGGTGCCCTGGCTGTCCCTAGGGTGCCCTGGCTGTGCCCTAAATGTCCCTGTGGGTGCCCTCCCTGTCCCTCGGGATGGCCTGGCTGTCCCCTACGTGTCCCTGGGGGTGCCCTGGGTGTCCCTGGGGTCCCCTGGCTGTCCCCTAGGTGTCCCTGGGGGGGCCCTGGCTGTCCCCTAGGTGTCCCTGGGGGTGCCCTGGCTTTTCCTGTGGTGCCCTGGCTGTCCCCTAGGTGTCCCTGGGGGTGCCCTGGCTGTCCCTAGGGTGCCCTGGCTGTCCCCTACGTGTCCCTGGCGTTCCCTGGCTGTCCCGTAGGTTTCCCTGGGGGGGCCCTGGGTGTGTCTGGGGTGCCCTGGCTGTCCCTGGGGTGCCCGGGAGATCCCCTACGTGTACCCGGTGTACCCTGGGTGTCCCTGGGCTGCCCTGGGGTGCCCTGGCTGTCCTGTAGGTGTCCCTGGGCTGCCCTGGCTGTCCTTGGGGTGGCCTGGCTGTGCCCTTGGTGTCCCTGAGGGTGCCCTGGCTGTCCCTAGGGTGCCCTGGCTGTGCCGTAGGTGTCCCTGTGGTGCCCTGGCTGTCCTCTAGGTGTCCCTGGGGTGCCCTGGGTGTCCCTGGCGTACCCTGGCTGTCTCCTAGGTGTCCCTGTGGGTGCCCTCCCTGTCCCTCGGGATGCCCTGGCTGTCCCCTAGGTGTCCCTAGGGGTGCCCTGGGTGTCCCTGGGGTCCCCTGGCTGTCCCCTAGGTGTCCCTGGGGGGGCCCTGGCTGTCCCCTAGGTGTCCCTGGGGGTGCCCTGGCTGTCCCTGGGGTGCCCTGGCTGTCCCCTAGATGTCCCTGGAGGTCGCCTAGGTGTCCCTGGGGGTGCCCTCGCTGTCCCTGGGGTGCCCTGGCTGTCTCCTAGGTGTCCCTGTAGGTGCCCTGGCTGTCCCCTAGGTTTCCCTGGGGGTCCCCTTGGTGTCCCTGGGGGTACCCGGGCTGTCCCCGAGGTGTCCATGGGGGTGCCCTGGGTGTCCCTGGGCTGCCCTGGCTGTCCCCTAGGTGTCCCTGGGGGTGCCCTTGATGTCCCTGGGGGGCCCTGGCTGTCCCTGGGGGAGCCCTGGCTGTCCCTGGGGGTGCCCTGGCTGTCCCCTTCGTGTCCCTGGGGGTGCCCTGGGTGTCCCTGGAGTGCCCGTGCTGTCCCCTAAATGTCCCTGGGGGTGCCCTGGCTGTCCCCTTCGTGTCCCTGGGGGTGCCCTGGGTGTCCCTGGAGTGCCCGTGCTGTCCCCTAAATGTCCCTGGGGGTGCCCTGGGTGTCCCCTAGGTGTCCCTGGGGGTGCCCTGGCTGTCCCCTAGGTGTCCCTTGGGGTGCCCTGCCTGTCCCCTAGGTGTCCCTGAGGGTGCCCTGGCTCTCCCTAGGGTGCCCTGGCTGTGCCCTAGGTGTCCCTGGGGTGCCTTGGCTGTCCCTGGGTTGCCCTGGCTGTCCCCTCGTTGTCCCTGGGGGCACCCTGCGTGTCCCCTAGGTGTCCTTGGGGGTGCCCTGGCTGTCCCTAGGGTGCCCTTTCTGTTCCCTGGCTGTCCCTAGGGTGCCCGGGCTGTCCCCTAGGTGTCCCCGGGTGTGCCCTGGGTGTCCCTGGGGGTGCACAGGGTGTCCCTGAGGTTCCCTGGCTGTCCCCTAGGTGTCTCTGAGGGGGTCCTGGCTGTCCCCTAGGTGTCCCTGGGGGTGCATTATGTGTCCCTGGGGATGCCCAGGGTGTCCCTGGGGTTCCCTGGCTGTCCTCTAGGTGTCCCTGGGGGTGCCCTGGCTGTCCCCTAGGTGTCCCTGGGGGTGCCCTGGCTGTCCCTAGGGTGCCCTGGCTGTGCCCGAGGTGTCCCTGGGGTGCCCTGGCTGTCCCTGGGGGTGCCATGGCTGTCCCCGCATTGTCCCTGGGGGTACCCTGCGTGTCCCCTAGGTGTCCTTGGGGGTGCCCTGGCTGTGCCCTCAGTGTCCCTGGGGGTGCCCTGGGTGTCCTTGGGGGTGCCCAGGGTATCCCCTAGGTGTCCCTGAGGGTGCCCTGGCTGTCCCCTAGGTGTTCTGGGGGTGCCCTGGGTGTCCCCGAGGGGGCCCTGGCTGTGCCCTCGGTGTCCCTGAGGGGGCCCTGGCTGTGCCCTTGGTGTCCCTGGGGGTGCCCTAGCTGTCCCTAGCGTGTCCTGGCTGTCCTCTAGGCGTCCCTGGGGGTGCCCTAGCAGTCCCAGGAGTGCCCTGGCTGTCCCCTAGGTGTCCCTTGGGGTGCCCTGGCTGTCCCCTAGGTGTCCCTGGAAGTGCCCTGGCTGTCCCTAGGGTGCCCTTGCTGTGCCCTCGGTGTCCCTGGGAGTGCCCTGGCTGTCCCCTAGGTGTCCCTGGGAATGCCCTGAGTGTGCCTGGGGTGCCCTGGCTGTCCCCTGGTGTCCCTGGGGGTGCCCAGGGTGTCCCTTGGCATGCCCTGGCTGTCCCCTAGGTGTCCCTGGGGGTGCCCTGGTTGTCCCTGGGGGGGCCCTGGCTGTCCTCTAGGTGTCCCTGGGGGTGCCCTCCCTGTCCCTCGAGGTGCCCTGGCTGTCCCCTAGATGTCCCTGGGGGAGCCCTTGGTGTCCCTCGGGGTGCCCTCGCTGTCCATGGGGTGCCCTGGCTGTGCCCTCGGTGTCCCTGGGGGTGCCCTGGCTGTCCCTAGGGTGCCCTGGCTGTCCTCTAGGTGTCCCTGGGGTGCCCTGGGTGTCCCTGGCGTGCCCTGGCTGACTCCTAGGTGTCCCTGTGGGTGCCGTCCCTGTCCCTCGGGATGCCCTGGCTGTCCCCTAGGTGTCCCTGGGGGTGCCCTGGGTGTCCCTGGGGTCCTCTGGCTGTCCCCTAGGTGTCCCTGGGGGGGGCCCTGGCTGTCCCCTAGGTGTCCCTGGGGGTGCCCTGGCTGTCCCTGGGGTGCCCTGGCTGTCCCCTAGGTGTCTCTGGGGGTGCCCTGGCTGTCCCTGGGGTGCCCTGGCTGTCCCATAGATGTCCCTGGAGGTTCCCTAGGTATCCCTGGGGGTGCCCTCGCTGTCCCTGGGGTGCCCTGGTTGTCCCCTAGGTGTCCCTGTATGTGCCCTGGCTGTCCCCTAGGTGTCCCTGGGGGTCCCCTTGGTGTCCCTGGGGGTGCCCTGGATGTCTTTGTGGGGGCCCTGGCTGTCCCTGGGGGTGGCCTGGCTGTCCCCTTCGTGTCCCTGGGGGTGCCCTGGGTGTCCCTGGAGTGCCCGTGCTTTCCCCTCAATGTCCCTGTGGGTGCCCTGGCTGTCCCCTAGGTGTCCCTGGGGGTGCACTGGCTGTCCCCTAGGTGTCCCTGGGGGTGCCCTGGCTGTCGTTAGGGTGCCCTGGCTGTCCCCTAGGTGTCCCTGGGGGTGCCCTGGGTGTCCCTGGGGTGCGCTGCCTGTCCCGTAGGTGTCCCTGGGGTTGCCCTGGCTGTCCCCTAGGTGTCCCTGGGCGTGCCCTGGCTGTCCCTCAGGTTCCCTGGCTATCCCCTAGGTGTCCCTGGAGGTGCCCAGGGTGTCCCTGGGGTTCCCTGGCTGTCCCCTAGGTGTCCCTGGGGGGGCCCTGGGTGTCCCTGGGGGTGCACAGGGTGTCAGTGGGGTTCCCTGGCTGTCCCGTACGTGTCTCTGGGGTTCCCTGGAGGTCCCCTAGGTGTCCCTGGGGGTGCCCTGGTATCCCCCGGGGTGCCCTGGCTGTCCCCTAGGTGTCCCTTGGGGTACCCTGGGTGTCCCTGGGGATGCCCTGGCTGTCCCCTAGGTGTCCCTAGGGTGCCCTGTCTGTGCCCTTGGTGTCCCTGGGGGTGCCCTGGCTGTCCCTAGGGTGCCCTGGCTGTCCCCTAGGTGTCTCTGGGGGTGCCCTGGTGTCCCTCGGGGTGCCCTGGCTGTCCACTAGATGTCCCTGGGGGTGCCCTGGGTGTCCCTGGGGGTGCCCTGGCTGTCCCCTTGGTGTCCCTAGGGTGCCCTGTCTGTGCCCTTGGTGTCCCTGGGGGTGCCCTGGCTGTCCCCTAGCTGTCCTTGGGGGTGCCCTGGCTGTCCCTAGGGTGCCCTGGCTGTGCCCTTGGTGTCCCTGGGGGTGCCCTGGCTGTCCGTAGGGTGCCCTGGCTGTGCCCTAGGTGTCCCTGGGGCTGCCCTGGCTGTCCCTAGGGTGCCCTGGCTGTCCCCTAGGTGTCCCTGGGGGTGCCCTGGCTGTCTTTAGGGTGCCCTGGCTGTCCCCTAGGTGTCCCTGGGGGTGCCCTGGGTGTCCCTGGAGTGCCCTGGCTGTCCCCTAGTTGTCCCTGGGGGGGCCCTGGCTGTCCCCTACGTGTCCCTGGGGTACCCTGGGTGTCCCTGGGCTGCCCTGGGCTGCCCTGGCTGTCCCTAGGGTGCCCTGGCTGTGCCCTTGGTGTCCCTGGGGTGCCCTGGCTGTCCCGTCAGTGTCCATGGGGGTGCCCTGGGTGTCCCTGGGGCTGCACAGGGTGTCACTGGGGTTCCCTGTCTGTCCCGTACGTGTCCCTGGGGGTGCCCTGGAGGTCCCCTAGGTGTCCCTGGAGGTTACCTTGGTGTCCCTGGGGCTGCCCAGGGTGTCCCTTAGGTGTCCCTGGGGGTGCCCTTGCTGTCCCCTAGCTGTCCCTGGGGGTACCCTGGCTGTCCCTGGGGTGCTCTGAATGTCCCCTTGGTGTCCCTGGGGGTGCCCTGGCTATCCCCTTGGTTTCCCTAGGGTGCCCTGGCTGTGCCCTCTGTTTCCCTGGGGGGGCCCTGGCTGTCCTTAGGGTGCCCTGGCTGTCCCCTAGGTGTTCCTGAGGGTTCCCTGGGTGTGCCTGGGGTGCCCTGGCTGTCCTCTAAGTGTCCCTGGGGATGCCCTGGGTGTCCCTGAGGAAGCCCTGGCTGTCCTCTAGGTGTCCCTGGGGGTGCCCTGGGTGTCCCTGGGGGGGCCCTGGCTGTCCTCTAGAGGTCTCTGGGGGTGCCCTGCCTGTCCCCTAGGTGTCCCTGGGGGTGCCCTGGCTGTGCCCTCGGTGTCCCGGAGGGTGCCCTGGCTGTCCCCTAGGTGTCCCTGGGTGTGCCCTGGGTGTGCCTGGGGTGCCCTGGCTGTCCCCTACGTGTCCCTGGGGGTGCCCAGGGTGTCCCTGGGTTGCCCTGGCTGTCCCCTACGTGTCCCTGGGGGTGCCCAGGGTGTCCCTGGGGGTGCCCTTGCTGTCCCCTAGGTGTCCCTGGGGATGCCCTGGCTGTCCTTGGGGTGCTCTGGCTGTCCCCTTGGTGTTCCTGGGGTTGCCCTGTGAGTCCCTGGGGTGCCCTGGGGTTGCCCTGGTGTCCCTGGGGGTGCCCTGGCTGTCCCTGGAGTGCCCTCGCTGTCCCCTCGGTGTCCCTGGGGGTGCCCTGGTTGTCCCTCGGGTTCCCTGGCTGTCTCCTGGGCGTCCCTGGTGGTGCCCTGGCTGTCTACTAGGTGTCCCTGAGGGTGCCCAGGGTGCCCCTGGGGCGCCCTGGCTGTCCCCTACGTGTCCCTGGGGGTGCCCTGCCTGTCCCCTAGGTGTCCCTGGGGGTGCCCTGGCTGTCCCCTAGGTGTCCCTGGGCGTGCACAGGGTGTCCCTTGGGTTCCCTGGCTGTCCCCTAGGTGTCCCTGGGGGGGCCCTGGCTGTCCCCTAGGTGTCCCTGGGGGTGCCCTGGCTGTCCCTAGGGTGCCCTGGCCGTCCCCTAGGTGTCCTTGAGGGGTGCCCTGGGTGTGCCTGGGGGTGCAAGGCTGTCCCCTAGGTGTCCCTGGGGGTGCCCAGGGTGTCCCTGGGGATGACTTGGAGGTCCCCTAGGTGTCCCTGGGGGGGCCCTGGCTGTCCCCTAGGTGTTGCTGTGGGTGCCCTGGGTGTCCCTGGGGGGGCCCTGGCTGTCCCCTAGGTGTCCCTGGGCGTGCATTAGGTGTCCCTGGGGGTGCCCTGGGTGTCCCTGGGGGTGCCCTGGCTGTCCCCTAGGTGTCCCTGGGGGTGCCATATGGGTCCCTGGGGTGCCCTGGGGGTGCCCTGGCTGTCCCCTAGGTGTCCCTGGGAGTGCCCTGGCTGTCCATTTGGTGTTCCTGGGGGTCCCCTTGGTGTCCCTGGGGGTGCCCACGGTGTCCCTTAGGTGTCTCTGGTGGTGCCCTGGCTGTGCTTTCGGTGTCCCTGAGGGTGCCCTGGCTGTCCCTAGGGTGCCCTGGCTGTGCCCTTGGTGTCCCTGGTGGTGCCCTGGCTGTCTCCTAGGTGTCCCTGGGGGTGCCCACGGTGTCCCTGGCGTGCCCTGGCTGTCCCGTACGTCTCCCTGGGGGTATCCAGGGTGTCCCTGTGGGTGCCCTTGCTGTCCCGTAGGTATCCCTGGGGGTGCCCTCGCTGTCCCTGGGGTGCCCTGGCTGTGCCCTCGGTGACCCTGGGGGTGCCCTGGCTGTCCCTAGGGTGCCCTGGCTGTCCCCTTAGTGTCCCTGGGTGTGCCCTGGGTGTCCCTGGGGGTGCACAGGGTGTCCCTGGGGTTCCCTGGCTGTCCCCTAGGTGTCCCTGGGGGTGCCCTGGGTGTCCCGTCCGTGTCCCTGGGGGTGCCCTGTGTGTCCCTGGGGAGCCTTGGCTGACCCCAAGGTGTCCCTTGGGGTGCCCAGAGTTTCCCTAGGAGGTCCCTGGCTGTCCCCTAGGGGTCTCTAGGGGTGCCCTTGCTGTCCCGTCAGTGTCCCTGTGGGTGACCTGCCTGTCCCCTAGGTGTCCCTGGGGGTGCCCTGCCTGTCCCTTAGGTGTCCCTGGGGTGCCCTGGCTGTCCCTAGGGTGCCCTGGCTGTGCCCTCGGTGCCTCTGGGGGTGCCCTGGCTGTCCCTAGGGTGCCATGGCTGTCCCTTAGGTGCCCTGGCTGTCCCCTCGGTGTCCCTGGGGGTGCCCTGGGTGTCCCTGGGGTGCCCTGGCTGTCCCCTAGGTGTCCCTGGGGGGGCCCTGGCTGACCCCTAGGTGTCCCTGGGGGGGCCCTGGCTGTCCCCTAGGTGTCCCTGGGGGTGCCCTGCCTGTCCCTAGGGTGCCCTGGCTGTTTCCTACGTGTCCCTGGCGTTCCCTGTCTGTCCCGTAGGTGTCCCTGGGGGGGCCCTGGGAGTCCCTGGGGTGCCCTGGCTGTCCCTGGGGTGCCCGGGAGGTCCCCTACGTGTCCCTGGGCTACCCTGGGTGTCCCTGGGCTGCCCTGGGGTGCCCTGGCTGTCCCGTAGGTGTCCCTCGGCTGCCCTGGCTGTCCTTGGGGTGGCCTGGCTGTGCCCTTGGTGTCCCTGAGGGTGCACTGGCTGTCCCTAGGGTGCCCTGGCTGTGCCCTAGGTGTCCCTGGGGGGGCCCTGGCTGTCCCCTAGGTGTCCCTGTAGGTGCCCCTGCTGTCCCCTAGGTGTCCCTGGGGGTCCCCTTGGTGTCCCTGGGGGTGCCCTGGCTGTCCCTTAGGTGTCCATGGGGGTGCCCTGGGTGTCCCTGGGCTGCCCTGGCTGTCCCCTAGGTGTCCCTGGGGGTGCCCTGGATGTCCCTGGGGGGGCCCTGGCTGTCCCTAGGGGTGCCCTGGCTGTCCCCTAGGGGGCCCTGGGGGTGCCCTGGCTGTCCTTTAGGTGTCTTTTGGGGTGCCCTGGCTGTCCCTGGGGGAGCCCTGGCTGTTCCTTGGGGTGCCCTGGATGTCCCTGGGGGGGCCCTTGCTGTCCCTGGGGGTGCCCTGGCTGTCCCCTTCGTGTCCCTGGGGGTGCCCTGGGTGTCCCTGGAGTGCCCGTGCTGTCCCCTAAATGTCCCTGGGGGTGCCCTGGCTGTCCCCTAGGTGTCCCTGGGGGTGCACTGGCTGTCACCTAGGTGTCCCTGGGGGTGCCCTAGCTGTCGTTAGGGTACCCTGGCTGTCCCCTAGGTGTCCCTGGAGGAGCTCTGGGTGTTCCTTGGGTGCCCTGGCTGTCCCCATGGTGTCCCTGTGGGTGCCCAGAGTGTCCCTGGAAGTGCCCTGCCTGTCCCCTAGGTGTCCCTGGGGGTGCCCTGGCTGTCCCTGGGGTGCCCTGGCTGTCCCCCTGGTGTCCCTGGGGGTGCCCTGTGGGTCCCTGGGGTGCCCTGGGTGTTCCCTGGTGTCCCTGGGGGTGCCCTGGCTGTCCCTTAGGTGTCCCTGGGGGTGCCCTGCCTGTCCCCTAGGTGTCCCTGGGGGTGCCCTGGCTGTCCCTCGGGTTCCCTGGCTGTCCCCTAGGTGTCCCTGGGGGTGCCCAGGGTGTCCGTGGGGTTCCCTGGCTGTCCCCTAGGTGTCCCTGGGGGGGCCCTGGGTGTCCCTGGGGGTGCCCTGGCTGTCCCTAGGGTGCCCTGGCTATCCCCTAGGTGTCCCTGGGGGTGCACAGGGTGTCCCTGGGGTTCCCTGGCTGTCCCCTAGGTGTCCCTGGGGTGCCCTGGCTGTCACTTTGGTGTCCCTCGGGGTGCCCTGGCTGTCCCTAGGGTGCCCTGGCTGTCCCCTAGGTGTCCCTGGGTGTGCCATGGGTGTCCCTGGGCGTGCACAGGGTGTCCTCTAGGTGTCCGTGGGAGTGCCCTTGCTGTCCCGTAGCTGTCCCTGGTGGTACCCTGGCTGTCCCTGGGGTGCTCTTGATGTCCCTTGGTGTCCCTGGGGGTGCCCTGGCTGTCCCCTTGGTGTCCCTAGGGTGCCCTGTATGTGCCCTAGGTGTCCCTGGGGGTGCCCTGGCTGTCCCTAGGCTGCCCTGGCTGTGCCCTTGGTGTCCTTGGGGGTGCCCTGGCTGTCCCTAGGGTGCCCTGGCTGTCCCCTAGGTGTCCCTGGGGGTGCCCTGGCTGTCCCTAGGGTGGCCTGGCTGTCCTCTAGGTGTCCATGGGGGTGCCCTGGCTGTCCCCTAGGTGTCCCTCGGGGTGCCCTGGGTGTCCCTGGGGTGCCCTGGCTTTCCCCTACGTGTCCCTGGGGGTGCCCTGGCTGTCCCCTAGGTGTCCCTGGGGGTGCCCTGGGAGTCCCTGGGGGTGCCCTGGAGGTCCCCTAGATGTCCCTGGGGGTGCACTGGCTGTCCCCTAGGTGGCCCTGGGGGTGCCCTGGGTGTCCCTGGGGGTGCCCTGGAGGTCCCCTAGGTGTCCCTGGGGGTGCCCTGGCTGTCCCTGGGGTGCCCTGGCTGTCCCCAAGGTGTCCCTGGGGGTGCCCTGCCTGTCCTCTCGGTGTCCCTGGGGGTGCCCTGGCTGTCCTTAGGGTGCCTTGGCTGTCCCCTAGGTGTCCCGGGGGGGGCCCTGGGTGTCCCTGGGCGTGCACAGGGTGTCCCTGGGGTTCCCTGGCTGTCACCTAGATGTCCCGGGGGGGGCCCTGGCTGTCCCCTAGGTGTCCCTGGGGGTGCACAGGGTGTCCCTGGGGTTCCCTGGCTGTCCCCTAGGTGTCCCTGGGGTGCCCTGGCTGTCACTTTGGTGTCCCTCGGGGTGCCCTGGCTGTCCCTAGGGTGCCCTGGCTGTCCCCTAGGTGTCCCTGGGTGTGCCATGGGTGTCCCTGGGCGTGCACAGGGTGTCCTCTAGGTGTCCGTGGGAGTGCCCTTGCTGTCCCGTAGCTGTCCCTGGTGGTACCCTGGCTGTCCCTGGGGTGCTCTTGATGTCCCTTGGTGTCCCTGGGGGTGCCCTGGCTGTCCCCTTGGTGTCCCTAGGGTGCCCTGTATGTGCCCTTGGTGTCCCTGGGGGTGCCCTGGCTGTCCCTAGGCTTCCCTGGCTGTGCCCTTGGTGTCCTTGGGGGTGCCCTGGCTGTCCCTAGGGTGCCCTGGCTGTCCCCTAGGTGTCCCTGGGGGTGCCCTGGCTGTCCCTAGGGTGGCCTGGCTGTCCTCTAGGTGTCCATGGGGGTGCCCTGGCTGTCCCCTAGGTGTCCCTCGGGGTGCCCTGGGTGTCCCTGGGGTGCCCTGGCTTTCCCCTACGTGTCCCTGGGGTGCCCTGGCTTTCCCCTACGTGTCCCTGGGGTGCCCTGGCTGTTCCCTAGGTGGCCCAGGGGGTGCCCTGGCTGTCCCTGGGATGCCCTGCCTGTGCCCTGGGTGTCCCTGGGGGTGCCCTGGCTGTCCCTGGGGTGCCATGGCTATTCTCTACGTGTCCCTGGGGGTGCCCTGGCTGTCCCCTCGGTGTCCCTAGGGGTGCCCTGCTTTTCCCCTAGGTGTCCCTGGGGGTGCCCTGGGTGTCCCTGGGGGTGCCCTGGCTGTCCCCTCGGTGTCCCTTGGGGTGCCCTGCTTTTCCCCTAGGTGTCCCTGGGGGTGCCCTGGGTGTCCCTGGGGGGGCCCTGGCTGTCCTCTAGGTGTCCCCTGGGGGTGCCCTCCCTGTCCCTTCGGGGTGCCCTGGCTGTCCCCTAGGTGTCCCTGGGGGTGCCCTGGGTGTCCCTGGCGGTTCCCTCGCTGTCCCTGGGGGTGCCCTGCATGTCCTCTCCGTGTCCCTGGGGGTGCCCTGGCTGTGCCCTCGGTGTCCCTAGGGTGCCCTGGGTTTCCCCTAGGTGTCCCTGGGGGTGCCCTGGGTGTCCTGGGGTTGCACAGGGCGTCCCTGGGGTTCCCTGGCTGTCCCCTAGGTGTCCCTGGGGGTGCCCTGGGTGTCTCTGGGGGGGCCCTGGCTGTCCCCTAGGTGTCCCTGGGGGTGCATTAGGTGTCCCTGGGGGTGCCCAGGGTGTCCCTGGGGTTCCCTGGTTGTCCCCTAGGTGTCCCTGGGGGGGCCCTGGTGTCCCTGGGTTGCCCTTGCTTTCCCCTAGCTGTCCCTGGGGGTGCCCTGGCTGTCCCTAGGGTGCCCTGGCTGTCCCCTCGGTGTCCCTGGGGTGCCCTTCCTGTCCCTAGGATGCCCTGGGCCTGTCCCCTAGGTGTCCCTGGGGGTGCCCTGGGTGTGCCTGGGGTGCCCTGGCTGTCCTCTAGGTGTCCCTGGGGGTGCCCTGGGTGTCCCTGGGGGATTCCCTGACTGTCCCCTAGGTGTCCCTCGGGGTGCCCCTGGGTGTCCCTGGGGGGGGCCCTGCCTGTCCCCTAGGTGTCCCTGGGGGTGCCCCTGGCTGTCTTTAGGGCGCCCTGGCTGTCCCCTGGGTGTCCCTGGGGGTGCCCGGCGTGTCCCTGGGGTGTCCTGGCTGTCCCTAGGGTGCCCTGGCTGTCCCCTAGGTGTCCCTGGGGGTGCCCTGGGTGTCCCTGGGGTGCCCTGGCTGTCCCCTTGTGTCCCTGGGGGTGCCCTGTGGGTCCCTGGGGTGCCCTGGGGGTGCCCTGGTTTCCCTGGGGGGGCCCTGGCTGTCCCCTAGGTGTCCCTGGGTGTGCCCTGCCTCTCCCCTAGGTGCCCCTGGGGGTGCCCTGGCTGTCCTCTAGGGTGTCCCTGGGGGTGCCCTTGCCTGTCCCCTAGGTGTCCCTGGGGGTGCCCCTGGCTGTCCCTGGGGTTGCCCTGGCTGTCCCCCTGGTGTCCCTGGGGGTGCCCTGTGGGTCCCTGGGGTGCCCTGGGTGTGCCCTGGTGTCACTGGGGGTGCCCTGGCTGTCCCTTAGGTGTCCCTGGGGGTGCCCTGCCTGTCCCCTAGGTGTCCCTGGGGGTGCCCTGGCTGTCCCCTAGGAGTTCCTGGGGGTGCCCAGGTGTCCCTGGGGTTCCCTGGCTGTCCTGTTAGTGTCCCTGGGGGTGCCCTGGCTTTCCCTAGGGTGGCCCTGCCTGTGCCCTAGGTGTCCCTGGGGGCGCTCAGGGTGTCCCTGGGGTGCCCTGGCTGTCCCCCTACATGTCCCTGGGGGTGCCCAGGGTGTCCCTGGGGGTGCCCTTGCTGTCCCCTAGGTGTCCCTGGGGGTGCCCTGGGTGTCCCTGGGGTGCCCTGGGCTGTCCCTAGGTGTCCTTGGGGTTGCCCTGGCTGTCCCCTTGGTGTCCCCTGGGGTGCCCTGGCTGTCCCCTAGGTGACCCTGGGGGTGCCCTGGCTGTCCCTTGGGGTGCTCTGGCTGTCCCCTTGGTGTCCCTGGGGGTGCCCTGGGTGTTCCTGGTGTGCCCTGGGGTGCCCTGGCTGTCCCCTTGGTGTCCCTAGGGTGCCCTGTCTGTGCCCTTGGTGTCCCTGGGGGTGCCCTGGCTGTCCCCTAGCTGTCCTTGGGGGTGCCCTGGCTGTCCCTAGGGTGCTCCGGCTGTGCCCTTGGTGTCCCTGGGGGTGCCCTGGCTGTCCCTAGAGTGCCCTGGCCTGTGCCCTTGGTGTCCCTGGGGGTGCCCTGGCTGTCCCTAGGGTGCCCTGGCTGTGCCCTAGGTGTCCCTGGGGGTGCCCTGGGTGTCTCTGGAGTGCCCTGCCTGTCCCCTAGGTGTCCCTGGGGGTGCCCTGGGCTGTCCCCTTGGTGTCCCTGGGGTGCCCTGACTGTCCCCTAGGTGTCCCTGTGGGTGCCCTGGCTGTCCCTAGGGTGCCCTGGCTGTCCCCAAGGTGTCCCTGGGGGGTGCCTTGCCTGTCCCCTTGGTGTCCCAGGAGGTGCCCTGGTGTCCCTGGGGTGCCCTGGCTGTCCCCTAGGTGTCCCTGGGGGTGCCCTGGCTGTTCCCTTGGTGTCCCCTGGGGTGCCCAGGCTGTCCCGTCAGTGTCCTGGGGGTGCCCCTGGCTCACCCCTAGGTGTCCCTGGGGGTCCCCTTGGTGTCCCCTGGGGGTGCCCAGGGTGTCCCTTAGGGTGTCCCTGGGGGTGCCCTTGCTGTCCCCTAGCTGTCCCTGGGGGTACCCCTGGCTGTCCCTGGGGTGCTCTGGGATGTCCCCTTGGTGTCCCTGGGGGTGCCCTGGCTGTCCCCTTGGTGTCCCTAGGGTGCCCTGTCTGTGCCCTTGGTGTCCCTGGGGGTGCCCTGGCCTGTCCCTAGGGTGCCCTGGCTGTCCCCTAGGTGTCCCTGGGGGTGCCCTGGTGTCCCTCGGGGTGCCCTGGCTGTGCCCTCGGTGTCTCTGGGGGTGCCCTGGCTGTCCCTGGGGGTGCCCTGCCTGTCCCCTCGGTGTCCCTGCGGGTGCCCTGGCTGTCCCTAGGGTGCCCTGGCTGTCCCCCTAGGTGTCCTTGGTTGTGCCCTGGGTTGTCCCTGGGGTTCCCTGGCTGTCCCCTCGGTGTCCCGGGGGGGGCCCTGGCTGTCCCCTAGGTGTCCCTGGGGGTGCACAGGGTGTCCCTGGGGTTCCCTGGCTGTCCCCTAGGTGTCCCTGGGGGTGCCCTGGGGTGTCCCTGGAGGGGCCCTGGCTGTCCCCAGGTGTCCCTGGGGGGGGCCCTGGTGTCCCTGGTGGTGCCCAGGGTGTCCCTGGGGTTCCCTGGCTGTCCCCTAGGTGTCCCTGCCTCGCTCGTATCCTCGACTCCGCCTCCGCGCCATGGTGACTCCCCTCCCAGTCTGGACCATTGTGGCCTCACCCCCTCCCCTGGGGCCATCCGACCCATCCCAGTATAGACCAGTAAGGCACCATGGACCCCCACACGCCTGCCAGTTCATCCCAGTTCATCCAGTCCACTCTTCGTCCATCCCAGGTTTCTGTGGTCACCCTCCCAGTGCTCTCAGTCCATCCCAGTCCCGCAGGTGTTGGTGCTTGGGGCTTGATGAGCTGGTGCCTGTCCGCAACGTGGAGCGGCTCAAACGGGACCTCAGGGTGAGGGGGGCGCGAATTTGGGGGGATCCTGGGGGTCCTGAGTTGTCGTGGAGGGGGGTTTTTGGGTTGTGGGGGGGTCTGGGGGGAGTCCTGTGGGCTGCTTTGGGTGCTTTGGGGGGTATTCGGGAGGTTTGGGCGGCCCATTTGAGGCATCAAAGAACCTGAGGAGGGTTTTGATAGCTCCTGGAGGTGGAGGCGGCCGTGGGGTGAGCTGGCTGTCCCAGGGTGGTTCCTGCCTGTACCTCGATGTCCCTGGTGTGCCCTGGCTGTCACTTAGGTGTCCCCTCGGGGTGCCCTGGCTGTCTCTAGGGTGCCCTGGCTGTCCCCTAGGTGTCCCTGGGGTGCCCTGACTGTCCCCTAGGTGTCCCTGAGGGTGCCCTGGGTGTCCCTGTGGGTGCCCTGGCTGTTCCCCTTGGTGTCCCTGGGGTGCCCTAGCTGTCCCCTAGGTGTCCCTGGGGGTTACCCTGGCTGTCCTTGGGGTGCTCTGGCTGTCCCCTTGGTGTTCCTGGGGGTGCCCTGGGTGTCCCTAGGTGTCCCTGGAGGGGCCCTGCCTGTCCCATCGGTGTCCCGGGGGGTGCCCTGCCTGTCCCCTAGGTGTCCCTGGGGGTGCCCTGGGTGTCCCTGGAGTGCCCTGGCTGTCCCCTAAATGTCCCTGGGGGTGCCTTCGCTTTCCCCTCGGTGTCCCTGGGATTGCCCTCGCTGTCCCTGGCGTTCCCTGGGTGTCCCTGGAGTGCCCTGGCTGTCCCCTACATGTCCCTAGGGGTGCCCTGCCTGTCTCCTAGGTTGTCCCTGGGGGTGTGCCCTGCGTATCCCTGGGGTGCCCTGGCTGTCCCCAAGGTGTCCCTGTGGGTGCCCAGAGTGTCCCTGGGAGTGCCCTGGCTGTCCCCTAGGGCTCTCTGGGGGTACCCTGGAGGTCGGCTAGGTGTCCCTGGGCGTGCCCTGTGGGTCCCTGGGGTGCCCTGGGGGTGCCCTGGTGTCCCTGGGAATGCACAGAGTGTCACTGGGGTTCCCTGGCTGTCCCGTACGTGTCCCTGGGGGTTCCCTGGCTGTCCCCTAGGTGTCCCTGGGCGTGCCCTACCTGTCCCCTAGGGTGTCCCTCGGGGTGCCCTGGCTGTCCCCCTAGGTGTCCCCTGGGGGTGCCCTGGGTGTCCCTGGGGGGGCCCTGGCTGTCCCCTAGGTGTCCCTGGGGGGGCCCTGGCTGTCCCCTAGGTGTCCCTGGGGGTGCCCCTGGGTGTCCCTGGGGGTCCTGGCTGTCCCCTAGGTGTCCCTGGGGGTGCCCAGGGTGTCCCCTGGGGTTCCCTGGCTGTCCCCTAGGTGTCCCCTGGGGGGGGCCCTGGTGTCCCTGGGTTGCCCTGGCTGTCCCCTAGGTGTCCCTGCCTCGCTCGTATCCTCGACTCCGCCTCCGGCGCCATGGTGACTCCCCTCCCAGTCCTGGACCAGTGTGGCCTCACCCCCCTCCCCTGGGGCCATCCGACCCATCCCAGTATAGACCAGTAAGGCACCGAGTGGCCACCATGGACCCCCACACGTCTGCCAGTTCATCCCAGTTCATCCCAGTCCACTCTTCGTCCATCCCAGGTTTCTGTGATCACCCTCCCAGTGCTCTCAGTCCGTCCCAGTCCCGCAGGTGTTGGTGCTTGGGGCTTGATGAGCTGGTGCCTGTCCGCAACGTGGAGCGGCTCAAACAGGACCTCAGGGTGAGGGGGGCGCGGATTTGGGGGGATCCTGGGGGTCCTGAGTTGTCGTGAAGAGGGTTTTTGGGTTGTGGGGGGGTCTGGGGGGAGTCCTGTGGGCCTGCTTTGGGTGCTTTGGGGGGTATTCGGGAGGTTTGGGCGGCCCATTTGAGGCATCAAAGAACCTGAGGAGGGTTTTGATACCTCCTGGAGGTGGAGGGGGCCGTGGGGGTGAGCTGGCTGTCCCAGGGGGCTCCTGGCTTTCCCTCGATGTCCCCTGGGGTGCCCCTGGCTGTCACTTAGGTGTCCCTCGGGGTGCCCTGGCTATCCCTAGGGTGCCCTGCCTGTCCCCTAGGTGTCCCTGGCGTTTCCTGGCTCTCCCGTAGGTGTCCCTGAGGGTGCCCTGGCTGTCCTTAGGGTGCCCTGCCTGTCCCCTAGGTGTCCCTGGGGGTGCCCTGCGTGTCCCTGGGGTGCCCTGGCTGTCCCCAAGGTGTCCCTGTGGGTGCCCAGAGTGTCCCTGGGAGTGCCCTGGCTGTCCCCTAGGGGTCTCTGTAGTTGCCCTGGCTGTCCCGTCAGTGTCCCTGGGGGTGCCCTGCCTGTCCCCTAGGTGTCCCTGGGGGTGCCCTGCCTGTCCCCTAGGTGTCCCTGGGGGTGCCCTGGCTGTCTTTAGGGTGCCCTGGCTGTCCCCTAGGTGTCCCTGGGGGTGCCCTGCGTGTCCCTGGGGTGCCCTGGCTGTCCCCTACGTGTTTCTGGGGGTGCCCTAGGTGTCCCTGGGGTGCCCTAGCTGTCCCTAGGGTGCCCTGGCTGTCCCCTAGGTGTCCCTGGGGGTGCCCTGGGTGTCCCTGGGGTGCCCTGGCTGTCCCCAAGGTGTCCCTGTGGGTGCCCAGAGTTTCCCTGGGAGTTCCCTGGCTGTCCCCTAGGTGTCCCTGGGGGTGCCCTGGGTGTCCCTGGGGTGCCCTGCCTGTCCACTAGGTGTCCCTGGGGGTGCCCTGGCTGTCCTCTAGGTGTCCCTGGGGGTGCCCTGGCTATCCCTCGGGTTCCCTGGCTGTCCCCTAGGTGTCCCTGGGGGTGCCCTGGCTGTCCTTCGGGTTCCCTGGCTGTCCCCTAGGTGTCCCTGGGGGGGCCCTGGGTGTCCCTGGGGGTGCCCTGGCTGTCCCCAAGGTGTCCCTGGGGCTGCCCTGCCTGTCCTCTCGGTGTCCCTGGGGGTGCCCTGGCTGTGCCCTCGGTGTCCCTGGGGGTGCACAGGGTGTCAGTGGGGTTCCCTGACTGTCCCGTACGTGTCCCTGGGGTACTCGGGAGGTCCCCTTGGTGTCCCTGGGTGTGCCCTGCGTGTCCCTGGGGTGCCCTGGCTGTCCCCTTGGTGGCCCTGGGGGTGCCCTGGGTGTCCCTGTGGGTGCCCTGGCTGTCCCCAAGGTGTCCCTGGGGCTGCCCTGCCTGTCCTCTCGGTGTCCCTGGGGGTGCCCTGGCTGTGCCCTCGGTGTCCCTGGGGGTGCCCTGGCTGTCCCTAGGGTGCCCTGGCTGTCCCCTAGGTATCCCTGGGGGGGCCCTGGGTGTCCCTCGGAGTGCACAGGGTGTCCCTTTGGTGTCCCTGGGAGTGCCCTTGCTGTCCCCTAGGTGTCCCTGGGTGTGCCCTGGCTGTCCCTGGGGTGCTCTGGATGTCCCCTTGGTGTCCCTGGGGGTGCCCTGGCTGTCCGTAGGGTGCCCTGGCTGTGCCCTTGGTGTCTCTGTGGGTGCCCTGGCTGTCCCTAGGGTGTCCTGGCTGTCCCCAAGGTGTCCCTGTGGGTGCCCAGAGTGTCCCTGGGAGTGCCCTGGCTGTCCCCTAGGTGTCCCTGGGGGTGCCCTGGGTGTCCCTGGAGTGCCCTGGCTGTCCCCTAGGTTTCCCTGGGGGTGCCCTGGCTGTGCCCTTGGTGTCTCTGTGGGTGCCCTGGCTGTCCCTAGGGTGTGCCCTGGCTGTCCCCAAGGTGTCCCTGTGGGTGCCCAGAGTGTCCCTGGGAGTGCCTTGGCTTTCCCCTTGGTGTCCCTGGGATTGCCCTCGCTGTCCCTGGCGTGCCCTGGCTGTCCCCTACTTGTCCCTGGGGGTGCCCTGGCTGTCCCCTAAGTGGCTCTGGGGGTGCCCTGGGTGTCCCTGGGGTGCCCTGGCTGTCCCCTAGGTTTCCCTGGGGGTGCCCTGTCTGTCCCTGGGGTGCCCTGGCTGTCCCCAAGGTGTCCCTGGGGGTGCCCTGTCTGTCCCTGGAGTGCCCTGGCTGTCCCCTAAGTGTCCCTGGGGGTGCCCTGGGTGTCCCTGGAGTGCCCTGGCTGTTCCCTACATGTCCGTAGGGGTGCCCTGGCTGTCCCCTAGGCGTCCCTGGGGGTGTCCTGCTTTCCCCTAGGTGTCCCTGGGGGTGCCCTGGCTGTCCCCTAGGTGTCCCTGGGGGTGCCCTGCGTGTCTCTGGGGTGCCCTGGCTGTCCCCAAGGTGTCCCTGTGGGTGCCCAGAGTGTCCCTGGGAGTGCCCTGGCTGTCCCCTAGGGGTCTCTGGGGGTGCCCTTACTGTCCCGTCAGTGTCCCTGGGGGGGCCCTGCCTGTCCCCTAGGTGTCGTTGGGGGTGCCCTGGGTGTCCTTGGGGGTGCCCTGCCTGTCCCCTAGGTGTCCCTGGGGGTGCCCTGGGTGTCCCTGGGGTGCCCTGGCTGTCCCCTAAATGTCCCTGGGGGGGCCCTGGCAGTCCCCGACGTGTCCCTGGTGGTGCCCTGGCGTCCCTCGGGGTGCCCTGGCTGTCCCCTAGGTGTCTCTGGGGGGGCCCTGCTTGTCCCCTAGGTGTCCCGGGGGGTGCACTGGGTGTGCCTGGGGTGCCCTGGCTGTCCCCTAGGTGTCCCTGGGGGTGCCCTCCCTGTCCCTCGGGGTGCCCTGGCAGTCCCGTAGGTGTTCCTGGGGGTGCCCTGTCTGTCCCTAGGGTGCCCTGGCTGTGCCCTCAGTGTCTCTGGGGGTGCCCTAGGTGTCCCTGGGGGTGACCTCGGTGTCCCTGGGGGTGCCCTGGCTGTCCCCTAGGTGTCCCTGGGGGAGCCCTGGGTGTGCCTGGGGTGCCCTGGCTGTCCCCTAGGTGTCCCTGGGGGTGCCCTCCCTTTCCCTCGGGGTGCCGCGGCTGTCCCCTAGGTGTCCCTGGGGGTGCCCTGGCTGTCCCTGGGGTGTCCTGGCTGTCCCCTAGGTGTCCCTGGGGTGCCCTGGCTCTCCCCTAGGTGGCCCTGGGGGTGCCCTGCCAGTCCTCTCGGTGTCCCTGGGGGTGCCCTGGCTGTGCCCTCGGTGTCCCTGGGTGTGCCCTGGGTGTCCCTGGGGGTGCACAGGGTGTCCCTGACGTTCCCTGGCTGTCCCCTAGGTGTCCCTGGGGGGGCCCTGGCTGTCCCCTAGGTGTCCCTCGGGGTGCCCTGGCTGTCCCCTAGGTGTCCCTGGGGGTGCCCTGCCTGTCCCCTAGGTGTCCCTGGGGGTGCCCTGGCTGTCCCTAGGGTGCCTTGGCTGTTCCCTCGGTGTCCCTGGGGGTACCCTGCGAGTCCCCTAGGTGTCCTTGGCGGTGCCCTGGCTGTCCCTAGAGTGCCCAGGCTGTGCCCTCAGTGTCCCTGGGGGTGCCCTGGGTGTCCCTGGGGATGCCCTGGCTGTCCCCTAGGTGTCCCTGGGGGTGCCCTGACTGTCCTTGGGGTGCTCTGGCTGTCCTTTTGGTGTCCCTGGGGGTGCCCTGCCTGTCCCCTAGGTGTCACTGGGGGTTCCCTGGCTGTCCCTGGGGGAGCCCTGGCTGTCCCCTAGGTATCCCTGGGGGTGCCCTGGCTGTCCCTGGAGTGCCCTGGCTGTCCCCTAGGTGTCCCTGCGGGGGGCCCTGGCTGTCCCCTAGGTGTCCCTGGGGGTGCCCTGGCTGTCCCTAGGGTTCCCTGGGGGCGCCCTAGTGTCCCTGGGGGTGCCCTGCCTGTCCCTGGAGTGCCCTGGCTGTCCCCTCGGTGTCCCTGGGGGTGCCCTGGCTGTCCCTGGAGTGCCCTGGCTGTCCCCTAGGTGTCCCTGCGGAGGGCCCTGGCTGTCCCCTAGGTGTCCCTGGGGGTGCCCTGCCTGTCCCCTAGGTGTCCCTGGGGGTGCCCTGCCTGTGCCCTAGGTGTCCCTGGGGGGGCCCTGGCTGTCCCCTAGGTGTCCCTGGGGGTGACCTGGGTGTCCCTGGAGTGCGCTGGCTGTCCCCTAAATGTCCCTGGGGGTGCCCTGGCTTTCCCTTCGGTGTCCCTGGGGGTGCCCTACCTGTCCCCTAGGTGTCCCTAAAGGTGCCCTGGCTGTCCCCTAGGTGTCCCTGGGGGTGACCTGGGTGTCCCTGGAGTGCCCTGGCTGTCCCCTAAATGTCCCTGGGGGTGCCCTGGCTTTCCCCTCGGTGTCCCTGGGGGTGCCCTGCCTGTCCCCTGGGTGTCCCTGGGGGTGCCCGTGGTTTCCCTGGGGTACCCTGGCTGTCCCCTAGGGGTCTCTGAGGGTGCCCTGGCTCTCCCGTCAGTGTCCCTGTGGGTTCCCTGCCTGTCCCCTAGGTGTCCCTGGGGGTGCCCTGGGTGTCCCTGGGGGTGCCCTGCCTGTCCCCTAGGTGTCCCTGGGGGGGCCCTGGCTGTCCCCTAGGTGTCCCTGGGGGTGCCCCGCCTGTCCCCTAGGTGTCCCTGGGGGTGCCCTGGCTGTCCTCTAGGTGTCCCTGGGGGTGCCCTGGCTGTCCCTCGGGTTCCCTAGCTGTCCCCTAGGTGTCCCTGGGGGTGACCTGGGTGTCCCTGGAGTGCCCTGGCTGTCCTCTTGGTGTCCCTGGGGGTGCCCTGGCTGTCTCCTAGGTGTCCCTCGGGGTGACCTGGGTGTCCCTGGAGTGCCCTGGCTGTCCCCTAAATGTCCCTGGGGGTGCCCTGGCTTTCCCCTCGGTGTCCCTGGGGGTGCCCTGGGTGTCCCTGGGGTGCCCTGGCTGTCCCCATGGTGTCCCTGTGGGTGCCCAGAGTGTCCCTGGGAGTGCCCTGGCTGTCCCCTAGGGGTC
This sequence comes from Chamaea fasciata, assembly GCF_029207755.1. Lineage (NCBI taxonomy): Eukaryota > Metazoa > Chordata > Aves > Passeriformes > Sylviidae > Chamaea > Chamaea fasciata. The sequence continues at coordinate 84,368 of NW_027094263.1, read as the reverse complement.
TCAGAGTGTGCCCTGGCTGTCCCGTCAGTGTCCCTGTGGGTTCCCTGCCTGTCCCCTAGGTGTCCCTGGGGGTGCCCTGGGTGTCCCTAGGGGTTCCCTGGCTGTCCTCTAGGTGTCCCTGGGGGTGCCCTGGGTGTCCCTGGAGTGCCCTGGCTGTCCCCTAAATGTCCCTGGGGGTGCCCTGGCTTTCCCCTCGGTGTCCCTGGGGGTGGCCTGCCTGTCTCTAGGTGTCCCTGGGGGTGCCCTGGGTGTCCTTGGGGTGCCCTGGGGGTGCCCTGCCTGTCCCCTAGGTGTCCCTGGGGGGGCCCTGGCTGTCCCCTAGGTATCCCTGGGGTGCCCTGCCTGTCCCCTAGGTGTCCCTGCGGGTTCCCTGCCTGTCCCCTAGGTGTCCCTGGGGGTGCCCTTGGTGTCCCTGGGGGCGCCCTGGCTGTCCCCTAGGTGTCCCTGGGTGTGCCCTGGGTGTCTCTGGGGTGCCCTGGCTTTCCCCTAGGTGTCCCTGGGGGTGTCCTGGCTGTCCCTGGAGTGCCATGGCTGTCCCGTCGGTGTCCCTGGGGGTGCCCTGATTGTCCCTGGGGTGCCCAGGGGGTGCCCTGGCTGTCCCCTCGGTGTCCCTGGGGGTGCCCATGGTGTCCCTGGGAGTGCCCTGGCTGTCCCCTAGGTGTCCCTGGGGGTGCCCTGAGTGTCCCTGAGGTGCCCTGGCTGTCCCCTAGGTGTCCCTGGGGGTGCCCTGGCTGTCCCCTTGGTGGCCCTGGGGGTGCCCTGGGTGTCCCTGGGGGTGCCCTGGAGGTCCCCTTGGTGTCCTTGGGGGTGCCCTGGCTGTCCCTGGGGTGCCCTGGCTGTCCCCTAGGTGTCCCTGGGTGTGCCCTGGGTGTCCCTGGGGGTTCCCTGCCTGTCCCCTTGGTGTCCCAGGGGGTGCCCTGGGTGTCCCCTTGGTGTCCCTGGGGTGCTCTGGCTGTCCCCTAGGTGTCCCTGGGGGTGCCCTGGCTGTCCCCTTGGTGTCCCTGGGGTGCCCTGGCTGTCCCCTAGGTGTCACTGGGGGGGCCCTGGCTGTCCTTGGGGTGCTCTGGCTGTCCCCTTGGTGTCCCTGGGGGAGCCCTGGTTGTCCCTGGGGTGCCCTGGGGGTGCCCTGCCTGTCCTCTAGGTGTCCCTGGGGGTGCCCTGGCTGTCCCCTCGGTGTCCCTGGGGTGCCCTGCCTGTCCCCTAGGTGTCCCTGGGGGGGCCCTGGCTGTCTCCTAGGTGTCCCTGGGGGTGACCTGGGTGTACCTGGAGTGCCCTGGCTGTCCCCTAAATGTCCCTGGGGGTGCCCTGGCTTTCCCCTCGGTGTCCCTGGGGGTGCCCTGCCTGTCCCCTAGGTGTCCCTAAAGGTGCCCTGGCTGTCCCCTTGGTGTCCCTGGGGGTGCCCTGGCTGTCCCTGGAGTGCCCTGGCTGTCCCCTAGGTTTCCCTGGGGGGGCCCTGGCTGTCCCCTAGGTGTCCCTGGGGGTGCCCTGGGTGTCCCTGGGGTGCCCTGGCTGTCCCCTAGGTGTCCCTGGGGGTGCCCTGGCTGTCCCTGGAGTGCCATGGCTGTCCCGTCAGTGTCCCTGGGGGTGCCCTGATTGTCCCTGGGGTGCCCAGGGGGTGCCCTGGCTGTCCCCTCGGTGTCCCTGGGGTTGCCCATGGTGTCCCTGGGAGTGCCCTGGCTGTCCCCTAGGTGTCCCTGGGGGTGCCCTGGCTGTCCCCTTCGTGTCTTGGGGGTGCCCTCGCTGTCCCTGGTGTGCCCTGGCTGTCCCGTTGGTGGCCCTGGGGGTGCCCTGGGTGTCCCTGGGGGTGCCCTGGAGGTCCCCTTGGTGTCCCTGGGGGTGCCCTGGCTGTCCCTGGGGTGCCCTGGCTGTCCCCTAGGTGTCCCTGGGTGTGCCCTGGGTGTCCCTGGGGGTGCCCTGCCTGTCCCCTTGGTGTCCCAGGGGTTGCCCTGGGTGTCCCTGGGGTGCCCTGGCTGTCCCCTAGGTGTCCCTGGGGGTGCCCTGGCTGTCCCCTTGGTGTCCCTGGGGTGCCCTGGCTGTCCCCTAGGTGTCACTGGGGGGGCCTTGGCTGTCCTTGGGGTGCTCTGGCTGTCCCCTTGGTGTCCCTGGGGGAGCCCTGGGTGTCCCTGGGGTGCCCTGGGTGTGCCCTGCCTGTCCTCTAGGTGTCCCTGGGGGTGCCCTGGCTGTCCCCTCGGTGTCCTTGGGGGTGCCCTGCCTGTCCCCTAAATGTCCCTGGGGGGGCCCTGGCTGTCCCCTAGGTGTCCCTGGGGGTGACCTGGGTGTCCCTGGAGTGCCCTGGCTGTCCCCTAAATGTCCCTGGGGGTGCCCTGGCTTTCCCCTCGGTGTCCCTGGGGGTGCCCTACCTGTCCCCTAGGTGTCCCTAAAGGTGCCCTGGCTGTCCCCTAGGTGTCCCTGGGGGTGACCTGGGTGTCCCTGGAGTGCCCTGGCTGTCCCCTAAATGTCCCTGGGGGTGCCCTGGCTTTCCCCTCGGTGTCCCTGGGGGTGGCCTGCCTGTCCCCTAGGTGTCCCTAAGGGTGCCCTGGGTGTCCTTGGGGTGCCCTGGGGGTGCCCTGCCTGTCCCCTAGGTGTCCCTGGGGGGGCCCTGGCTGTCCCCTAGGTATCCCTGGGGTGCCCTGCCTGTCCCCTAGGTGTCCCTGGGGGTTCCCTGCCTGTCCCCTAGGTGTCCCTGGGGGTGCCCTTGGTGTCCCTGGGGGCGCCCTGGCTGTCCCCTAGGTGTCCCTGGGTGTGCCCTGGGTGTCTCTGGGGTGCCCTGGCTTTCCCCTAGGTGTCCCTGGGGGTGCCCTGGCTGTCCCTGGAGTGCCATGGCTGTCCCGTCGGTGTCCCTGGGGGTGCCCTCATTGTCCCTGGGGTGCCCAGGGGGTGCCCTGGCTGTCCCCTCGGTGTCCCTGGGGGTGCCCATGGTGTCCCTGGGAGTGCCCTGGCTGTCCCCTAGGTGTCCCTGGGGGTGCCCTGAGTGTCCCTGAGGTGCCCTGGCTGTCCCCTAGGTGTCCCTGGGGGTGCCCTGCCTGTCCCCTAGGTGTCCCTGGGGGGGCCCTGGCTGTCTCCTAGGTGTCCCTGGGAGGGACCTGGGTGTACCTGGAGTGCCCTGGCTGTCCCCTAAATGTCCCTGGGGGTGCCCTGGCTTTCCCCTCGGTGTCCCTGGGGGTGCCCTGCCTGTCCCCTAGGTGTCCCTAAAGGTGCCCTGGCTGTCCCCTTGGTGTCCCTGGGGGTGACCTGGGTGTCTCTGGAGTGCCCTGGCTGTCCCCTAAATGTCCCTGGGGGTGCCCTGGCTTTCCCCTCGGTGTCCCTGGGGGTGCCCTGCCTGTCCCCTAGGTGTCCCTGGGGGGGCCCTGGCTGTCCCCTAGGTGTCCCTAGGGGTGCCCCGCCTGTCCCCTAGGTGTCCCTGGGGGGGCCCTGGCTGTCCCCTAGGTGTCCCTAGGGGTGCCCCGCCTATCCCCTAGGTGTCCCTGGGGGTGCACTGGCTGTCCTCTAGGTGTCCCTGGGGGTGCCCTGGCTGTCCCTCGGGTTCCCTGGCTGTCCCCTAGGTGTCCCTGGGGGTGACCTGGGTGTCCCTGGAGTGCCCTGGCTGTCCTCTAGGTGTCCCTGGGGGTGCCCTGGCTGTCCCCTAGGTGTCCCTCGGGGTGACCTGGGTGTCCCTGGAGTGCCCTGGCTGTCCCCTAAATGTCCCTGGGGGTGCCCTGGCTTTCCCCTCGGTGTCCCTTGGGGTGCCCTGGGTGTCCCTGGGGTGCCCTGGCTGTCCCCATGGTGTCCCTGTGGGTGCCCAGAGTGTCCCTGGAGTGCCCTGGCTGTCCCCTAAATGTCCCTGGGGGTGTCCTGGCTTTCCCCTCGGTGTCCCTGGGGGTGGCCTGCCTGTCCCCTAGGTGTCCCTGGGGGTGCCCTGGGTGTCCTTGGGGTGCCCTGGGGGTGCCCTGCCTGTCCCCTAGGTGTCCCTGGGCGGGCCCTGGCTGTCCCCTAGGTATCCCTGGGGTGCCCTGCCTGTCCCCTAGGTGTCCCTGGGGGTTCCCTGCCTGTCCCCTAGGTGTCCCTGGGGGTGCCCTGGGTGTCCCTGGGAGCGCCCTGGCTGTCCCCTAGGTGTCCCTGGGGGTTCCCTGCCTGTCCCCTAGGTGTCCCTGGGGGTTCCCTGGGTGTCCCTGGGGGTGCCCTGGCTGTCCCCTAGGTGTCCCTGGGGGTGCCCTGGGTGTCCCTGGAGTGCCCTGGCTGTCCCCTAAATGTCCCTGGGGGTGCCTTGGGTGTCCCTGGAGTGCCCTGTCTGTCCCCTAAATGTCCCTGGGGGTGCCCTGGCTGTCCCCTAGGTGTCCCTGGGGGTGTCCTGCCTTCCCCTAGGTGTCCCTGGGGGAGCCCTGGGTGTCCCCTCGGTGTCCCTGGGGGTGCCCTGCCTGTCCCCTAGGTGTCCCTGGGAAGGCCCTGGCTGTCCCCTAGGTGTCCCTGGGGTGCCCTGCCTGTCTCCTAGGTGTCCCTGGGGTTGACCTGGGTGTCCCTGGAGTGCCCTGGCTGTCCCCTAAATGTCCCTGGGGGTGCCCTGGCTTTCCCCTCGGTGTCCCTGGGGGTGCCCTGCCTGTCCCCTAGGTGTCACTGGGGGTGCACTGCCTGTCCCCTAGGTGTCCCTGGGGGTACCCTGGGTGTCCCTGGGGTGCCCTGGCTGTCCCCTTGGTGTCCCTGGGGGTGCCCTGGGTGTCCCTGGGGTGCCCTGGCTGTCGCCATGGTGTCCCTGTGGGTGCCCAGAGTGTCCCTGGGAGTGCCCTGGCTGTCACCTAGGGGTCTCTGGGGGTGCCCTTCCTGGACCCTAGGTGTCCCTGGGGGTGCCCTGCCTAGGCCGTAGGTGTCCCTGGGGGTTCCTTGCCTGTCCCCTAGGTGTCCCTGGGGGTGCCCTGGGTAACCCTGGGGGGGCCCTGGCTGTCCCCTAAGTGTCCCTGGGGGGGCCCTGGCTGTCCCTGGGGTGCCCTGGCTGTCCCCTAGGTGTCCCTGGGGGGGCCCTGGCTGTCCCCTAGGTGTCCCTGGGGGTGCCCTCGCTGTCCCTGGGGTTCCCTGGCTGTCCCCTTGGTGGCCCTGGGGGTGCCCTGGCTGTCCCTGGGGTGCCCTGGCTGTCCCCTAGGTGTCCCTGGGTGTGCCCTGGGTGTCCCTGGGGTGCCCTGGCTTTCCCCTAGGTGTCCCTGGGGGTGTCCTGGCTATCCCTGGAGTGCCATGGCTGTCCCGTCGGTGTCCCTGGGTGTGCCCTGATTGTCCCTGGGGTGCCCAGGGGGTGCCCTGGCTGTCCCCTCGGTGTCCCTGGGGGTGCCCATGGTGTCCCTGGGAGTGCCCTGGCTGTCCCCTAGGTGTCCCTGGGGGTGCCCTGAGTGTCCCTGAGGTGCCCTGGCTGTCCCCTATGTGTCCCTGGGGGTGCCCTGGCTGTCCCCTTCGTGTCTTGGGGGTGCCCTCGCTGTCCCTGGTGTGCCCTGGCTGTCCCCTTGGTGGCCCTGGGGGTGCCCTGGGTGTCCCTGGGGGTGCCCTGGAGGTCCCCTTGGTGTCCTTGGGGGTGCCCTGGCTGTCCCTGGGGTGCCCTGGCTGTCCCCTAGGTGTGTTTGGGTGTGTCCTGGGTGTCCCTGGGGGTGCCCTGCCTGTCCCCTTGGTGTCCCTGGGGGTGCCCTGGCTGTCCCCTTGGTGTACCTGGGGTGCCCTGGCTGTCTCCTAGGTGTCACTGGGGGGGCCCTGGCTGTCCTTGGGGTGCTCTGGCTGTCCCCTTGGTGTCCCTGGGGGAGCCCTGGGTGTCCCTGGGGTGCCCTGGGGGTGCCCTGCCTGTCCTCTCGGTGTCCCTGGAGGTGCCCTGGCTGTCCCCTCGGTGTCCCTGGGGGTGCCCTGCCTGTCCCCTAGGTGTCCCTGGGGGGGCCCTGGCTGTCCCCTAGGTGACCCTGGGTGTGACCTGGGTGTCCCTGGAGTGCCCTGGCTGTCCCCTAAATGTCCCTGGGGGTGCCCTGGCTTTACCCTCGGTGTCCCTGGGGGTGCCCTGCCTGTCCCCTAGGTGTCCCTAAAGGTGCCCTGGCTGTCCCCTAGGTGTCCCTGGGGGTGACCTGGGTGTCCCTGGAGTGCCCTGGCTGTCCCCTAAATGTCCCTGGGGGTGCCCTGGCTTTCTCCTCGGTGTCCCTGGGGGTGCCCTGCCTGTCCCCTAAGTGTCCCTGGGGGTGCCCTCGCTGTCCCTGGGGTGCCCTGGCTGTCCCCTTGGTGGCCCTGGGGGTGCCCTGGGTGTCCCTGGGGGTGCCCTGGAGGTCCCCTTGGTGTCCCTGGGGGTGCCCTGGCTGTCCCTGGAGTGCCATGGCTGTCCCGTCGGTGTCCCTGGGGGTGCCCTGATTGTCCCTGGGGTGCCCAGGGGGTGCCCTGACTGTCCCCTCGGTGTCCCTGGGGGTGCCCATGGTGTCCCTGGGAGTGCCCTGGCTGTCCCCTAGGTGTCCCTGGGGGTGCCCTGAGTGTCCCTGAGGTGCCCTGGCTGTCCCCTAGGTGTCCCTGGGGGTGCCCTGGCTGTCCCCTTCGTGTCTTGGGGGTGCCCTCGCTGTCCCTGGTGTGCCCTGGCTGTCCCCTTGGTGGCCCTGGGGGTGCCCTGGGTGTCCCTGGGGCTGCCCTGGAGGTCCCCTTGGTGTCCCTGGGGGTGCCCTGGCTGTCCCTGGGGTGCCCTGGCTGTCCCCTAGGTGTCCCTGGGTGTGCCCTGGGTGTCCCTGGGGGTGCCCTGGCTTTCCGCTTGGTGTCCCTGGGGGGGGCCCTGGCTGTCCCCTAGGTGTCCCTGGGGGTGCCCTGGCTGTCCCTGGAGTGCCCTGGCTGTCCCCTAGGTGTCCTTGGGGGGGCCTTGGCTGTCCCCTAGGTGTCCCTGGGGGTGCCCTGCCTGTCCCCAAGGTGTCCCTGCGGGTGCCCTGGCTGTCCTCTAGGCGTCCCTGGGGGTGCCCTGGGTGTCCCTGGGGATGCCCTGGCTGTTCCCTAGGTGTCCCTGGGGGTGCCCTGGGTGTCCCTGGGGGGGCCCTGGCTGTCCCCTAGGGGTCTCTGGGGGTGCCCTGCCTGTCCACTAGGGGTCCCTGGGGGTGCCTTGGCTGTGCCCTCGGTGTCCCTGAGGGTGCCCTGGGTGTCCCTGGCGTGCCATGGCTGTACCCTGGGTGTCCCTGGGGGTGTCCTGGATGTCCCTGAGGTGCCCTGGCTGCCTTCAATGTGTCCCTGTGGGTGCCCAGTGTCCCTGGGAGTGCCCTGGCTGTCCCCTAGGGGACTCTGGGGGTGCCCTGGCTGTCCCGTCAGTGTCCCTGGGGGTGCCCTGCCTGTCCCCTAGGTGTCCCTGGGCGTGCTCGGCCTGTCCCCTAGGTGTCCCTGGGGGTGCCCTGGGTGTCCCTGGAGTGCCCTGGCTGTCCCCTAAATGTCCCTGGGGGTGCCCTGGCTGTCCCCTAGGTGTCCCTTGGGGTGTCCCGCCTTCCCCTAGGTGTCCCTGGGGGTGCCCTGGCTTTCCCCTCGGTGTCCCTGGGGGTGCCCTGCCTCTCCCCTAGGTGTCCCTGGGGGTGCCCTGGCTGTCTTTCTGGTGCCCTGGCTGTCCCCTAGGTGTCCCTGGGGGTGCCCTGGCTGTCCCCTTCGTGTCTTGGGGGTGCCCTCGCTGTCCCTGGTGTGCCCTGGCTGTCCCCTTGGTGGCCCTGGGGGGGTGCCCTGGGTGTCCCTGGGGGTGCCCTGGAGGTCCCCTTGGTGTCCTTGGGGGTGCCCTGGCTGTCCCTGGGGTGCCCTGGCTGTCCCCTAGGTGTGTTTGGGTGTGTCCTGGGTGTCCCTGGGGGTGCCCTGCCTGTCCCCTTGGTGTCCCTGGGGGTGCCCTGGCTGTCCCCTTGGTGTACCTGGGGTGCCCTGGCTGTCCCCTAGGTGTCACTGGGGGGGCCCTGGCTGTCCTTGGGGTGCTCTGGCTGTCCCCTTGGTGTCCCTGGGGGAGCCCTGGGTGTCCCTGGGGTGCCCTGGGGGTGCCCTGCCTGTCCTCTCGGTGTCCCTGGAGGTGCCCTGGCTGTCCCCTCGGTGTCCCTGGGGGTGCCCTGCCTGTCCCCTAGGTGTCCCTGGGGGGGCCCTGGCTGTCCCCTAGGTGACCCTGGGTGTGACCTGGGTGTCCCTGGAGTGCCCTGGCTGTCCCCTAAATGTCCCTGGGGGTGCCCTGGCTTTCCCCTCGGTGTCCCTGGGGGTGCCCTGCCTGTCCCCTAGGTGTCCCTAAAGGTGCCCTGGCTGTCCCCTAGGTGTCCCTGGGGGTGACCTGGGTGTCCCTGGAGTGCCCTGGCTGTCCCCTAAATGTCCCTGGGGGTGCCCTGGCTTTCCCCTCGGTGTCCCTGGGGGTGCCCTGCCTGTCCCCTAAGTGTCCCTGGGGGTGCCCTCGCTGTCCCTGGGGTGCCCTGGCTGTCCCCTTGGTGGCCCTGGGGGTGCCCTGGGTGTCCCTGGGGGTGCCCTGGAGGTCCCCTTGGTGTCCCTGGGGGTGCCCTGGCTGTCCCTGGGGTGCCCTGGCTGTCCCCTAGGTGTCCCTGGGTGTGCCCTGGGTGTCCCTGGGGGTGCCCTGGCTTTCCGCTTGGTGTCCCTGGGGGGGGCCCTGGCTGTCCCCTAGGTGTCCCTGGGGGTGCCCTGGCTGTCCCTGGAGTGCCCTGGCTGTCCCCTAGGTGTCCTTGGGGGGGCCTTGGCTGTCCCCTAGGTGTCCCTGGGGGTGCCCTGCCTGTCCCCAAGGTGTCCCTGCGGGTGCCCTGGCTGTCCTCTAGGTGTCCCTGGGGGGGCCCTAGGTGTCCCTGGGTGTGCCCTAGGTGTCCCTGGGGGTGCCCTGGATGTCCCTGGGGGGGCCCTGGCTGTCCTCTAGGTGTCCCTGGGGGTGCCCTCCCTGTCCCTCTGGGTGCCCTGGCTGTCCCCTAGGTGTCCCTGGGGGTGCCCGGCGTGTCCCTGGGGTGCCCTGGCTGTCCCCTAGGTGACCCTGGGGTTCCCCTAAATGTCTCTGGGGGTGGCCTGGCTGTCCCTAGCGTGCCCTACCTGTCCCCTAGGTGTCCCTGGGGGTGCCCTCGCTTTCCCTGGGGTGCCCTGGCTGTCCCCTAGGCGGCCCTGGGGGTGCCCTGGGTGTCCCTGGGGTGCCCTGGCTGTCCCCTAGGTGTCCCTGGGGGTGCCCTGGGTGTCCCTGGAATGCCCTGGCTGTCCCCTAAATGTCCCTGGGGGTGTCCCTGGCTGTCCCCTAGGTGTCCGTGGGGGTGCCCTGCCTGTCCCCTAGGTGTCCCTGGGGGTGCCCTGGCTGTCTTTAGGGTGCCCTGGCTGTCCCCTGGGTGTCCCTGGGGGTGCCCTGCGTGTCCCTGGGTTGCCCTGGCTGTCCCTAGGGTGTCCTGGCTGTCCCCTAGGTGTCCCTGGGGGTGCCCTGGGTGCCCCTGGGGTGCCCTGGCTGTCCCCTTGGTGTCCCTGGGGGTGCCCTGTGGGTCCCTGGGGTGCCCTGGGGGTGCCCTGGTTTCCCTGGGGGGGCCCTGGCTGTCCCCTAGGTGTCCCTGGGGGTGCCCTGCCTGTCCCCTAGGTGTCCCTGGGGGTGCCCTGGCTGTCCTCTAGGTGTCCATGGGGGTGCCCTGGCTGTCCCTCGGGTTCCCTGGCTGTCCCCTAGGTGTCCCTGGGGGTGCCCTGGGTGTCCCTAGGGGTGCACAGGGTGTCACTGGGGTTCCCTGGCTGTCCCGTACGTGTCCCTGGGGGTGCCCTCGCTGTCCCTGGGGTGCCCTGGCTGTCCCCTAGGTGTCCCTGGGGCTCCCCTTGGTGTCCCTGGGGGTGCCCAGGGTATCCCTTAGGTGTCCCTGGGGGTGCCCTTGCTGTCCCCTAGCTGTCCCTGGGGGTATCCTGGCTGTCCCTGGGGTGCTCTGGTTGTCCCCTTGGTGTCCCTGGGAGTGCCCTGGCTGTCCCCTTGGTGTCTCTAGGGTGCCCTGTCTGTGCCCTTGGTGTCCCTGGGGTGCCCTGGCTGTCCCCTTGGTGTCCCTGGGGATGCCCTGTGGGTCCCTGGGGTGCCCTGGGGGTGCCCTGGTGTCCCTGAGGGGGCCCTGGCTGTCCCCTAGGTGTCCCTGGTGGTGCCCTGCCTGTCCCCTTGGTGTCCCTGGGGTTCCCTGGCTGTCCTCTAGGTGTCCCTGGGGGTGCCCTGGCTGTCCCTCGGGTTCCCTGGCTGTCCCCTAGGTGTCCCTGGGGGTGCCCTGGCTGTTCCTCGGGTTCCCTGGCTGTCGCCTAGGTGTCCCTGGGGGGGCCCTGGGTGTCCCTGGGGGTGCACAGGGTGTCAGTGGGGTTCCCTGGCTGTCCCGTACGTGTCCCTGGGGTTCCCTGGAGGTCCCCTAGGTGTCCCTGGGGGTGCCCTGAGTGTCCCTGGGCTGCCCTGGCTGTCCCCTTGGTGTCCCTGGGGGTGCCCTGGCTGACCCTAGGGTGCCCTGGCTGTCCCCTAGGTGTCCCTGGGGGTGCCCTGCGTGTCCCCTAGGTGTCTCTGGGGGTGCCCTGGCTGTCCCTAGGGAGCCCTGGCTTTGCCCTCAGTGTCTCTGGGGGTGCCTTGCCTGTCCCCTAGGTGTCATTGGGGGTGCCCTGGCTGTCCCTAGGGTGCCCTGGCTGTCCCCTCGGTGTCCCTGGGGGTGGCCTGCCTGTCCCCTAGGTGTCCTTGGGGGTGCCCTGGCTGTCCCTAGGGTGCCCTGGCTGTGCCCTCTGTGTCCCTGGGGGTGCCCTGGCTGTCCTTAGGGTGCCCTGGCTGTCCCCTAGGTGTCCCTGGGGGTGCCCTGGGTGTGCCTGGGGTGCCCTGGCTGTCCTCTAGGTGTCCCTGGGGGTGCCCTGGGTGTCCCTGGGGATGCCCTGGCTGTCCCCTAGGTGTCCCTGGGGGAGCCCTGGGTGTCCCTGGGGGGGCCCTGGCTGTCTCCTAGAGGTCTCTGGGGGTGCCCTGCCTGTCCCCTAGGTGTCCCTGGGGGTGCCCTGGCTGTGCCCTCGATGTCCCAGAGTGTGCCCTGGCTGTCCCTAGGGTGCCCTGGCTGTGCCCTCGGTGTCCCTGGGGGTGCCCTGGCTGTCCCTAGGGTGCCCTGGCTGTGCCCTCGGTGTCCCAGAGTGTGCCCTGGCTGTCCCTAGGGTGCCCTGTCTGTCCCCTAGGTGTCCCTGGGGGTGCCCTGGGTGTCCCTGGGGGTGCCCTGTCTGTCCCCTTGGTGGCCCTGGGGGTGCCCTGTGGGTCCCTGGGGTGCCCTGGGGGTGCCCTGGTGTCCCTGGGGGGCCCTGGCTGTCCCCTAGGTGTCCCTGGGGGTGCCCTGGGTGTCCCTGGAGTGCCCTGGCTGTCCCGTAAATGTCCCTGGGGGTGCCCTGGCTGTCCCCTAGGTGTCCGTGGGGGTGCCCTGCCTGTCCCCTAGGTGTCCCTGGGGGTGCCCTGGCTGTCTTTAGGGTGCCCTGGCTGTTCCCTACGTGTCCCTGGGGGTGCCCTGCCTGTCCCCTAGGTGTCCCTGGGGGTGCCCTGGCTGTCCCTCGGGTTCCCTGGCTTTCCCCTAGGTGTCCCTGGGGGTGCCCTGGCTGTCCCTCGGGTTCCCTGGCTGTCCCCTAGGTGTCCCTGGGGGTGCCCTGGGTGTCCCTGGCGGTGCACAGGGTGTCAGTGGGGTTCCCTGGATGTCCCGTACGTGTCCCTGGGGTTCCCTGGAGGTCCCCTAGGTGTCCCTGGGGGTGCCCTGAGTGTCCCTGGGCTGTACTGGCTGTCACCTAGGTGTCCCTGGGGGTGCCCTGTCTGTCCCTCGGGTTCCCTGGCTGTCCCCTAGGTGTCCCTGGGCGTGCCCTGGGTGTCCCTGGGGGTGCACAGAGTGTCACTGGGGTTCCCTGGCTGTCCCGTACGTGTCCCTGGGGGTGCCCTGCCTGTCCCCTAGGTGTCCCTGGGGGTGCCCTGGCTGTCCTCTAGGTGTCCATGGGGGTGCCCTGGCTGTCCCTCGGGTTCCCTGGCTGTCCCCTAGGTGTCCCTGGGGGTGCCCTGGGTGTCCCTAGGGGTGCACAGGGTGTCACTGGGGTTCCCTGGCTGTCCCGTACGTGTCCCTGGGGGTGCCCTCGCTGTCCCTGGGGTGCCCTGGCTGTCCCCTAGGTGTCCCTGGGGCTCCCCTTGGTGTCCCTGGGGGTGCCCAGGGTATCCCTTAGGTGTCCCTGGGGGTGCCCTTGCTGTCCCCTAGCTGTCCCTGGGGGTATCCTGGCTGTCCCTGGGGTGCTCTGGTTGTCCCCTTGGTGTCCCTGGGAGTGCCCTGGCTGTCCCCTTGGTGTCTCTAGGGTGCCCTGTCTGTGCCCTTGGTGTCCCTGGGGTGCCCTGGCTGTCCCCTTGGTGTCCCTGGGGATGCCCTGTGGGTCCCTGGGGTGCCCTGGGGGTGCCCTGGTGTCCCTGAGGGGGCCCTGGCTGTCCCCTAGGTGTCCCTGGTGGTGCCCTGCCTGTCCCCTTGGTGTCCCTGGGGTTCCCTGGCTGTCCTCTAGGTGTCCCTGGGGGTGCCCTGGCTGTCCCACGGGTTCCCTGGCTGTCCCCTAGGTGTCCCTGGGGGTGCCCTGGCTGTTCCTCGGGTTCCCTGGCTGTCGCCTAGGTGTCCCTGGGGGGGCCCTGGGTGTCCCTGGGGGTGCACAGGGTGTCAGTGGGGTTCCCTGGCTGTCCCGTACGTGTCCCTGGGGTTCCCTGGAGGTCCCCTAGGTGTCCCTGGGGGTGCCCTGAGTGTCCCTGGGCTGCCCTGGCTGTCCCCTTGGTGTCCCTGGGGGTGCCCTGGCTGACCCTAGGGTGCCCTGGCTGTCCCCTAGGTGTCCCTGGGGGTGCCCTGCGTGTCCCCTAGGTGTCTCTGGGGGTGCCCTGGCTGTCCCTAGGGAGCCCTGGCTTTGCCCTCAGTGTCTCTGGGGGTGCCTTGCCTGTCCCCTAGGTGTCATTGGGGGTGCCCTGGCTGTCCCTAGGGTGCCCTGGCTGTCCCCTCGGTGTCCCTGGGGGTGGCCTGCCTGTCCCCTAGGTGTCCTTGGGGGTGCCCTGGCTGTCCCTAGGGTGCCCTGGCTGTGCCCTCTGTGTCCCTGGGGGTGCCCTGGCTGTCCTTAGGGTGCCCTGGCTGTCCCCTAGGTGTCCCTGGGGGTGCCCTGGGTGTGCCTGGGGTGCCCTGGCTGTCCTCTAGGTGTCCCTGGGGGTGCCCTGGGTGTCCCTGGGGATGCCCTGGCTGTCCCCTAGGTGTCCCTGGGGGAGCCCTGGGTGTCCCTGGGGGGGCCCTGGCTGTCCCCTAGAGGTCTCTGGGGGTGCCCTGCCTGTCCCCTAGGTGTCCCTGGGGGTGCCCTGGCTGTGCCCTCGATGTCCCAGAGTGTGCCCTGGCTGTCCCTAGGGTGCCCTGGCTGTGCCCTCGGTGTCCCTGGGGGTGCCCTGGCTGTCCCTAGGGTGCCCTGGCTGTGCCCTCGGTGTCCCAGAGTGTGCCCTGGCTGTCCCTAGGGTGCCCTGTCTGTCCCCTAGGTGTCCCTGGGGGTGCCCTGGGTGTCCCTGGGGGTGCCCTGTCTGTCCCCTTGGTGGCCCTGGGGGTGCCCTGTGGGTCCCTGGGGTGCCCTGGGGGTGCCCTGGTGTCCCTGGGGGGCCCTGGCTGTCCCCTAGGTGTCCCTGGGGGTGCCCTGGGTGTCCCTGGAGTGCCCTGGCTGTCCCGTAAATGTCCCTGGGGGTTCCCTGGCTGTCCCCTAGGTGTCCGTGGGGGTGCCCTGCCTGTCCCCTAGGTGTCCCTGGGGGTGCCCTGGCTGTCTTTAGGGTGCCCTGGCTGTCCCCTACGTGTCCCTGGGGGTGCCCTGCCTGTCCCCTAGGTGTCCCTGGGGGTGCCCTGGCTGTCCCTCGGGTTCCCTGGCTGTCCCCTAGGTGTCCCTGGGGGTGCCCTGGCTGTCCCTCGGGTTCCCTGGCTGTCCCCTAGGTGTCCCTGGGGGTGCCCTGGGTGTCCCTGGCGGTGCACAGGGTGTCAGTGGGGTTCCCTGGATGTCCCGTACGTGTCCCTGGGGTTCCCTGGAGGTCCCCTAGGTGTCCCTGGGGGTGCCCTGAGTGTCCCTGGGCTGTACTGGCTGTCACCTAGGTGTCCCTGGGGGTGCCCTGGCTGTCCCTCGGGTTCCCTGGCTGTCCCCTAGGTGTCCCTGGGCGTGCCCTGGGTGTCCCTGGGGGTGCACAGAGTGTCACTGGGGTTCCCTGGCTGTCCCGTACGTGTCCCTGGGGGTGCCCTCGCTGTCCCTTGGGTGCCCTGGCTGTCCCCTAGGTGTCCCTGGGGCTCCCCTTGGTGTCCCTGGGGGTGCCCAGGGTGTCCCTTAGGTGTCCTTGGGGGTGCCCTTGCTGTCCCCTAGCTGTCCCTGGGGGTGCCCTGGCTGTCCCTGGGGTGCTCTGGTTGTCCCCTTGGTGTCCCTGGGAGTGCCCTGGCTGTCCCCTTGGTGTCTCTAGGGTGCCCTGTCTGTGCCCTTGGTGTCCCTGGGGTGCCCTGGCTGTCCCCTAGGTGTCCCTGGGGGTGCCCTGGGTGTCCCTGGGGGTGCCCTGTCTGTCCCCTTGGTGGCCCTGGGGGTGCCCTGTGGGTCCCTGGGGTGCCCTGGGGGTGCCCTGGTGTCCCTGGGGGGCCCTGGCTGTCCCCTAGGTGTCCCTGGGGGTGCCCTGGCTGTCCTCTAGGTGTCCCTGGGGGTGCCCTGGCTGTCCCTCGGGTTCCCTGGCTGTCCCCTAGGTGTCCCTGGGGGTGCCCTGGCTGTCCCTCGGGTTCCCTGACTGTCCCCTAGGTGTCACTGGGGGGGCCCTGGGTGTCCCTGGGGGTGCACAGGGTGTCAGTGGGGTTTCCTGGCTGTCCCGTACGTGTCCCTGGGGTTCCCTGGAGGTCCCCTAGGTGTCCCTGGGGGTGCCCTCGCTGTCCCTTCGGTGCCCTGGCTGTCCCCTAGGTGTCCCTGGGGGTCCCCTTGGTGTCCCTGGCGGTGCCCAGGGTGTCCCTTAGGTGTCCCTAGGGTTCCCTGGCTGTCCCTTAGGTGTCCCTGGGGGTGCCCTGGCTGTCCCTGGGGTGCTCTGGATGTCCTCTTGGTGTCCCTGAGGGTGCCCTGGCTGTCCCCTAGGTGTCCTTTGGGGTGCCCTGGCTGTCCCTAGGGTACCCTGGCTGTGCCCTCTGTGTCCCTGGGGGTGCCCTCGCTGTCCTTAGGGTGCCCTGGCTGTCCTCTAGGTGTCCCTGGGGGTGCCCTGGGTGTCCCTGGGGATGCCCTGGCTGTCCCCTAGGTGTCCCTGGGGGAGCCCTGGGTGTCCCTGGGGGGGCCCTGGCTGTCCCCTAGAGGTCTCTGGGGGTGCCCTGCCTGTCCCCTAGGTGTCCCTGGGGGTACCCTGGCTGTGCCCTGGGTGTCCCTGGGGGGGCCCTGCCTGTTCCCTAGGTGTCCCTGGGGGTGCCCTGGCTGCGCCCTTGGTGTCCCTGGGAGTGCCCTGGTGTCCCTCGGGGTGCCCTGGGTGTCCCCTAGGTGTCCCTGGGTGTGCCCTGGCTGTCCCTGGAGTGCCCTGGCTGTCCCCTAGGTGTCCCTGGGGGTGCCATGGCTGTCCATAGGGTGCCCTTTCTGTGCCATCGGTGTCCCTGGGGGTGCCCTGGCTGTCCCCTCGGTGTCCCTGGGTGTCCCCTAGGTGTCCCTGGGTGTGCCTTCGATGTCCCAGAGGGTGCCCTGGCTGTCCCTAGGGTGCCCTGGCTGCGCCCTCGATGTCCCTGGGGGTGCCCTGGCTGTCCCTAGGTTGCCCTGGCTGTGCCTTTGGTGTCTCTGGGGGTGGCCTGGCTGTCCCTAGCGTGCCCTACCTGTCCCCTAGGTGTCCCTGGGGGTGCCCTCGCTTTCCCTGGGGTGCCCTGGCTGTCCCCTAGGCGGCCCTGGGGGTGCCCTGGGTGTCCCTGGGGTGCCCTGGCTGTCCCCTAGGTGTCCCTGGGGGTGCCCTGGGTGTCCCTGGAGTGCCCTGGCTGTCCCCTAAATGTCCCTGGGGGTGTCCCTGGCTGTCCCCTAGGTGTCCGTGGGGGTGCCCTGCCTGTCCCCTAGGTGTCCCTGGGGGTGCCCTGGCTGTCTTTAGGGTGCCCTGGCTGTCCCCTGGGTGTCCCTGGGGGTGCCCTGCGTGTCCCTGGGTTGCCCTGGCTGTCCCTAGGGTGTCCTGGCTGTCCCCTAGGTGTCCCTGGGGGTGCCCTGGGTGCCCCTGGGGTGCCCTGGCTGTCCCCTTGGTGTCCCTGGGGGTGCCCTGTGGGTCCCTGGGGTGCCCTGGGGGTGCCCTGGTTTCCCTGGGGGGGCCCTGGCTGTCCCCTAGGTGTCCCTGGGGGTGCCCTGCCTGTCCCCTAGGTGTCCCTGGGGGTGCCCTGGCTGTCCTCTAGGTGTCCATGGGGGTGCCCTGGCTGTCCCTCGGGTTCCCTGGCTGTCCCCTAGGTGTCCCTGGGGGTGCCCTGGGTGTCCCTAGGGGTGCACAGGGTGTCACTGGGGTTCCCTGGCTGTCCCGTACGTGTCCCTGGGGGTGCCCTCGCTGTCCCTGGGGTGCCCTGGCTGTCCCCTAGGTGTCCCTGGGGCTCCCCTTGGTGTCCCTGGGGGTGCCCAGGGTATCCCTTAGGTGTCCCTGGGGGTGCCCTTGCTGTCCCCTAGCTGTCCCTGGGGGTATCCTGGCTGTCCCTGGGGTGCTCTGGTTGTCCCCTTGGTGTCCCTGGGAGTGCCCTGGCTGTCCCCTTGGTGTCTCTAGGGTGCCCTGTCTGTGCCCTTGGTGTCCCTGGGGTGCCCTGGCTGTCCCCTTGGTGTCCCTGGGGATGCCCTGTGGGTCCCTGGGGTGCCCTGGGGGTGCCCTGGTGTCCCTGAGGGGGCCCTGGCTGTCCCCTAGGTGTCCCTGGTGGTGCCCTGCCTGTCCCCTTGGTGTCCCTGGGGTTCCCTGGCTGTCCTCTAGGTGTCCCTGGGGGTGCCCTGGCTGTCCCTCGGGTTCCCTGGCTGTCCCCTAGGTGTCCCTGGGGGTGCCCTGGCTGTTCCTCGGGTTCCCTGGCTGTCGCCTAGGTGTCCCTGGGGGGGCCCTGGGTGTCCCTGGGGGTGCACAGGGTGTCAGTGGGGTTCCCTGGCTGTCCCGTACGTGTCCCTGGGGTTCCCTGGAGGTCCCCTAGGTGTCCCTGGGGGTGCCCTGAGTGTCCCTGGGCTGCCCTGGCTGTCCCCTTGGTGTCCCTGGGGGTGCCCTGGCTGACCCTAGGGTGCCCTGGCTGTCCCCTAGGTGTCCCTGGGGGTGCCCTGCGTGTCCCCTAGGTGTCTCTGGGGGTGCCCTGGCTGTCCCTAGGGAGCCCTGGCTTTGCCCTCAGTGTCTCTGGGGGTGCCTTGCCTGTCCCCTAGGTGTCATTGGGGGTGCCCTGGCTGTCCCTAGGGTGCCCTGGCTGTCCCCTCGGTGTCCCTGGGGGTGGCCTGCCTGTCCCCTAGGTGTCCTTGGGGGTGC
Organism: Chamaea fasciata; assembly: GCF_029207755.1. Classification (NCBI taxonomy): domain Eukaryota; kingdom Metazoa; phylum Chordata; class Aves; order Passeriformes; family Sylviidae; genus Chamaea; species Chamaea fasciata. The sequence goes on along the minus strand of NW_027094263.1, from coordinate 66,991 downwards.
CCTGGCTGTCCCTAGGGTGCCCTGGCTGTGCCCTCTGTGTCCCTGGGGGTGCCCTGGCTGTCCTTAGGGTGCCCTGGCTGTCCCCTAGGTGTCCCTGGGGGTGCCCTGGGTGTGCCTGGGGTGCCCTGGCTGTCCTCTAGGTGTCCCTGGGGGTGCCCTGGGTGTCCCTGGGGATGCCCTGGCTGTCCCCTAGGTGTCCCTGGGGGAGCCCTGGGTGTCCCTGGGGGGGCCCTGGCTGTCCCCTAGAGGTCTCTGGGGGTGCCCTGCCTGTCCCCTAGGTGTCCCTGGGGGTGCCCTGGCTGTGCCCTCGATGTCCCAGAGTGTGCCCTGGCTGTCCCTAGGGTGCCCTGGCTGTGCCCTCGGTGTCCCTGGGGGTGCCCTGGCTGTCCCTAGGGTGCCCTGGCTGTGCCCTTGGTGTCCCTGGGGGTGCCCTGGCTGTCCCTAGGGTGCCCTGTCTGTCCCCTAGGTGTCCCTGGGGGTGCCCTGGTGTCCCTCGGGGTGCCCTGGGTGTCCCCTAGGTGTCCCTGGGTGTGACCTGGCTGTATCTGGAGTGCCCTGGCTTTCCCCTAGGTGTCCCTGGGGGTGCCATGGCTGTCCATAGGGTGCCCTTTCTGTGCCATCGGTGTCCCTGGGGGTGCCCTGGCTGTCCCCTAGGTGTCCCTGGGTGTCCCCTAGGTGTCCCTGGGTGTGCCCTCGATGTCCCAGAGGGTGCCCTGGCTGTCCCTAGGGTGCCCTGGCTGCGCCCTAGATGTCCCTGGGGGTGCCCTGGCTATCCCTAGGGTGCCCTGGCTGTCCCCTTGGTGTCCCTGGGGGTGCCCTGGCTGTCCCTAGGGTGCCCTGTCTGTCCCCTAGGTGTCCCTGGGGGTGCCCTGGTGTCCCTCGGGGTGCCCTGGGTGTCCCCTAGGTGTCCCTGGGTGTGCCCTGGCTGTCCCTGGAGTGCCCTGGATGTCCCCTAGGTGTCCCTGGGGGTGCCATGGCTGTCCATAGCGTGCCCTTTCTGTACCATCGGTGTCCCTGGGGGTGCCCTGGCTGTCCCCTAGGTGTCCCTGGGTGTGCCCTAGGTGTCCCTGGGGGTGCCCTGGATGTCCCTGGGGGGGCCCTGGCTGTCCTCTAGGTGTCCCTTGGGGTGCCCACCCTGTCCCTCTGGGTGCCCTGGCTGTCCCCTAGGTGTCCCTGGGGGTGCCCTGGCTTTCCCCTCGGTGTCCCTGGAGGTGCCCTGCCTGTCCCCTAGGTGTCCCTGGGGTGCCCTAGGTGTCCCTGGGGGTGCCCTGGCTGTCCCTAGGGTGCCCTGGCTGTCCCCTAGGTTTCCCTGGGGGTGCCCTGGGTGTCCCTGGGGTGCCCTGGCTATGCCCTAGGTGGCCCTGGGGGTGCCCTGGCTGTCCCTAGGGTGCCCTGTCTGTCCCCTTGGTGTCCCTGGGGGTGCCCTGGAGGTCCCCTACGTGGCCCTGGGCGTGCCCTGCCTTTCCCCTAGGTGTCCCTGGCGGTGCCCTGGCTGTCCCCTAGGTGTCCCTGGGGGTGCCCTGGGTGTCCCCTAGGTGTCCCTGGGGGTGCCCTGCCTGTCCCCTACGTGGCCCTGGGCGTGCCCTGCCTGTCCCCTAGGTGTCCCTGGGGGTGCCCTGGCTGCGCCCTAGGTGTCCCTGGGGGTGCCCTGGCTGTCCCTAGGGTGCCCTGTCTTTCCCCTAGGTGTCCCTGGGGGTGCCCTGGTGTCCCTCGGGGTGCCCTGGGTGTCCCCTAGGTGTCCCCGGGGGTGCCCTGGCTGTCCCTAGGGTGCCCTGGCTGTGCCCACGGTGTATCTGGGGGTGCCCTGGCTGTCCATAGGGTGCCCTTTCTGTGCCATCGGTGTCCCTGGGTGTGCCCTGGGTGTGCCTGGGGTGCCCTGGCTGTCCCCTAGGTGTCCCTGGGGGTGCCCTGGGTGTTCCTGAGGTGCCCTGGCTTTCCCCTACGTGTCCCTGGGGTGCCCTGGCTGTTCCCTAGGTGGCCCAGGGGGTGCCCTGGCCGTTCCCTAGGTGTCCTTGAGGGGTGCCCTGGGTGTCCCTGGGGGTGCCAGGCTGTCCCCTAGGTGTCCCTGGGGGTTCCCAGGGTGTCCCTGGGGATGACTTGGAGGTCCCCTAGTTGTCTCTGGGGTGCCCTGTCTGTCCCTTAGGTGTCCCTGGGGGTGCCCTGGGTGTCCCTGGGGTGCCCTGGGGGTGCCCTGCCTGTCCTCTAGGTGTCCCTGGGGGTGCCCTGGCTGTCCCCTAGGTTTCCCTGGGGGTGCCCTGGCTGTCCCCTAGGTGTCCCTGGGGGTGCCCTGGGTGTCCCTGGAGTGCCCTGGCTGTCCCCTAGGTGTCCCTGGGTGTGCCCTGCCTGTCCCCTAGGTGTCCTTGGGGGTGCCCTAGGTGTCCCTGGGGGTGCCCTGCCTGTCCCCTAGGTGTCCCTGGGGGTGCCCAGGGTGTCCCTGGGGATGACTTGGAGGTCCCCTAGGTGTCCCTGGGGGTGCCCAGGGTGTCCCTGGGGGCGCCCGTGCTGTCCCCTCGGTGTCCCTGGGGGTGCCCTGCCTTTCCCATAGGTGTCCTTGGGGGGGCCCTGGCTGTCCCCTAGGTGTCCCTGGGGGTGCCATGCCTGTCCCCTAGGTGTCCCTGGGGGTGCCCTGGCTGTCCCTAGGGTGCCCCTGCTGTCCCCTAGGTGTCCTTGGGGGTGACCTGCCTGTCCCCTAGGTGTCCCTGGGGGTGCCCTTGCTGTCCCCTGGGTGCCCTGGCTTTCCCCTCGGTGTCCCTGGGGTTGCCCTGGCTGTCCCCAGGGTGCCCTGGCTTTCCCCTAGGTGTTCCTAGGTGTGCCCTGGGTGTCCCTGGGGGTTCACAGGGTGTCCCTGGGGTTCCCTGGCTGTCCCCTAGGTGTCCCTGGGGGTGCACTGGGTGTCCCTGGGGGGGCCCTGGCTGTCCCCTAGGTGTCCCTGGGGGTGCATTAGGTGTCCCTGGGGGTGCCCAGGGTGTCCCTGGGGTTCCCTGGCTGTCCCCTAGGTGTCCCTGGGGGGGCCCTGGTGTCCCTGGGTTGCCCTGGCTGTCCCCTAGGTGTCCCTGCCTCGCTCGTATCCTCGACTCCGCCTCCGGCGCCATGGTGACTCCCATCCCAGTCTGGACCAGTGTGGCCTCACCCCCTTCCCTGGGGCCATCCGACCCATCCCAGTATAGACCAGTAAGGCACCGAGTGGCCACCATGGACCCCCACACGCCTTCCAGTTCATCCCAGTTCATCCCAGTCCACTCTTCGTCCATCCCAGGTTTCTCTGGTCACCCTCCCAGTGCTCTCAGTCCATCCCAGTCCCGCAGGTGTTGGTGCTTGGGGCTTGATGAGCTGGTGCCTGTCCGCAACGTGGAGCGGCTCAAACGGGACCTCAGGGTGAGGGGGGCGCGGATTTGGGGGGATCCTGGGGGTCCTGAGTTGTAGTGGAGAGGGTTTTTGGGTTGTGGGGGGTCTGGGGGGAGTCCTGGGGGCTGCTTTGGGGTGCTTTGGGGGGTATTCGGGAGGTTTGGGCGGCCCATTTGAGGCATCAAAGAACCTGAGGAGGGTTTTGATACCTCCTGGAGGTGGAGGGGGCCGTGGGGGTGAGCTGGCTGTCCCACGGGGCTCCTGGCTGTCCCTCGATGTCCCTGGGGTGCCCTGGCTGTCACTTAGGTGTCCCTCGGGGTGCCCTGGCTATCCCTAGGGTGCCCTGGCTGTCCCCTAGGTGTCCCTGGCGTTCCCTGGCTGTCCGTAGGTGTCCCTGAGGGTGCCCTGGCTGTCCTTAGGGTGCTCTGCCTGTCCCCTAGGTGTCCCTGGGGGTGCCCTGGGTGTCCCTGGGGGTGCCCTGGCTGTCCCCTAGGTGTCCCAGGGGCTGCCCTGTGGGTCCCTGGGGTGCCCTGGGGGTGCCCTGGCTGTCCCTGGGGGTGCCCTGGCTGTACCCTAGGTGTCCCTGGGAGTGCCCTGGCTGTCCCCTAGGTGTCCCTGGGGGGGCCCTGGCTGTCCCCTAGGTGTCCCTGGGGTGCCCAGGGTGTCCCTGGGGTTCCCTGGCTGTCCCCTAGGTGTCCCTGCTGGTGCCCTGAGTGTCCCTGGGGGGGCCCTGGCTGTCCCCTAGGTGTCCCTGGGGGTGCCCTCGCTGTCCCTGGGGTGCACTGGCTGTCCCCTAGGTGTCCGTGAGGGTCCCCTTGGTGTCCCTGGGGGTGCCCACGGTGTCCCTTAGGTGTCCCTGGTGGTGCCCTGGCTGTGCTTTCGGTGTCCCTGAGGGTGCCCTGGCTGTCCCTAGGGTGCCCTGGCTGTGCCCTCGATGTCTCTGGGGGTGCCCTGGCTGTCCCTAGGGTGCCATGGCTGTCCCTAGGGTGCCCTGGCTGTCCCCTACGTGTCCCTGGCGTTCCCTGGCTGTCCCGTAGGTGTCCCTGGGGGGGCCCTGGGGGTCCCTGGGGTGCCCTGGCTGTCCCGTAGGTGTCCCTGGGCTGCCCTGGCTGTCCTTAGGGTGGCCTGGCTGTGCCCTTGGTGTCCCTGAGGGTGCCCTGGCTGTCCCTAGGGTGCCCTGGCTGTGCCCTAGGTGTCCCTGTGGTGCCCGGGCTGTCCTCTAGGTGTCCCTGGGGTGCCCTGGGTGTCCCTGGCGTGCCCTGGCTGTGTCTCCTAGGTGTCCCTGTGGGTGCCCTCCCTGTCCCTCGGGATGCCCTGGCTGTCCCCTAGGTGTCCCTGGGGGTGCCCTGGGTGTCCCTGGGGTGCCCTGGCTGTCCCCTAGGTGTCCCTGGGGGGGCCCTGGCTGTCCCCTAGGTGTCCCTGGGGTGCCCTGGCTGTCCCCTAGGCGTCCCTGGGGGTTCCCTGGCTGTCCCTGGGGTGCCCTGGCTGTCCCCTAGATGTCCCTGGAGGTCGCCTAGGTGTCCCTGGGGGTGCCCTCGCTGTCCCTGGGGTGCCCTGGCTGTCCCCTAGGTGTCCCTGTAGGTGCCCTGGCTGTCCCCTAGGTGTCCCTGGGGGTCCCCTTGGTGTCCCTGGGGGTGCCCTGGAGGTCCCCTAGGTGTCCATGGGGGTGCCCTGGGTGTCCCTGGGCTGCCCTGGCTGTCCCCTAGGTGTCCCTGGTGGTGTCCTGAATGTTCCTGGGGGGGCCCTGGCTGTCCTTTGGGGGTGCCCTGGCTGTCCCCTAGGTGGCCCTGGGGGTGCCCTGGCTGTCATTAGGGTGCCCTGGCTGTCCCCTAGGTGTCCCTGGGGGAGCCCTGGGTGTTCCTGGGGTGCCCTGGCTGTCCCCATGGTGTCCCTGTGGGTGCCCAGAGTGTCCCTGGGAGTGCCCTGCCTGTCCCCTAGGTGTCCCTGGGGTTGCCCTTGGTGTCCCTGGGGTGCCCTGGCTGTCCCCTTGGTGTCCCTGGGGGTGCCCTGTGGGTCCCTGGGGTGCCCTGGGTGTGCCCTGGTGTCCCTGGGGGTGCCCTGGCTGTCCCCTAGGTGTCCCTGGGGGTGCCCTGCCTGTCCCCTAGGTGTCCCTGGGGGTGCCCTGGCTGTCCCTCGGGTTCCCTGGCTGTCCCCTAGGTGTCCCTGGGGGTGCCAAGGGTGTCCCTGGGGTTCCCTGGCTGTCCCCTAGGTGTCTCTGGAGGTCCCCTAGGTGTCCCTGGGGGTGCGCTGAGTCTCCCTGGGCTGCACTGGCTGTCCCCTAGGTGTCCCTGGGGGTGCCCTGGTGTCCCTCGGGGTGCCCTGGCTGTCCCCTAGGTGTCCCTGAGGGTGCCCTGTCTGTTCTCTAGGTGTCCCTGGGGTGCCCTGGGTGTCCCTGGCGTGTCCTGGCTGTCTCCTAGGTGTCCCTGTGGGTGCCCTCCCTGTCCCTCGGGATGCCCTGGCTGTCCCCTTGGTGTCCCTGGGGGTGCCCTGGGTGTCCCTGTGGTGCCCTGGCTGTCCCCTAGATGTCCCTGGGGGGGCCCTGGCTGTCCCCTAGGTGTCCCTGGGGCTGCCCTGGCTGTCCCTGGGGGTGACCTGGCTGTCCCCTAGGTGTCCCTGTGGGTGCCCTGGCTGTCCCTGGGGTGCCCTGGCTTTTCCCTAGATGTCCCTGGAGGTCGCCTAGGTGTCCCTGGGGGTGCCCTCGCTGTCCCTGGGGTGCCCTGGCTGTCCCCTAGGTGTCCCTGGGGGTGCCCTGGTGTCCCTCGGGGTGCCCTGGCTGTCCCCTAGGTGTCCCTGGGGGTGCCGTGGGTGTGCCTGGGGTGCCCTGTCTGTCCTCTAGGTGTCCCTGGGGTTGCCCTGGGTGTCCCTGGGGTGCCCTGGATGTCCCTTTGGTGTCCCTGGGGGTGCCCTGGCTGTCCCCTAGGTGTCCCTGGGGGTGCCATGGCTGTCCCTAGGGTCCCCTGGCTGTCCCCTAGGTGTCCCTGAGGGGTGCCCTGGGTGTCCCTGGGGGTGCTCAGGCTGTCCCCCACGTGTCCCTGGGTGTGCCCTGCGTGTCCCTGGGGATGCCCTGGCTGTCCCCTAGGTGACCCTGGGTGCCCTGGCTGTCCCCTCGGTGACCCTGGGGGTGCCCAGGGTGTCCCTGGGGTGCCCTGGCTGTCCCCTACGTGGCCCTGGGGGTGCCCAGGGTGTCCCTGGGGGTGCCCTTGCTGTCCCGTAGGTGTCCCTGGGGGCGCCCTGGGTGTCCCTGGGGGTGCCCTGGCTGTCCTTGGGGTGCTCTGGCTGTCCCCTTGGTGTCCCTGGGGGTGCCCTGGCTGTCCCCTCGGTGTCCCTGGGGGTGCCCTGCCTGTCCCCTACGTGTCCCTGGGGGTGCCCTGGCTGTGCCCTCGGTGTCTCTGGGGGTGCCCTGCCTGTCCCTAGGGTTCCCTGCCTGTCCTTTCGGTGTCCGTGGGGGTGCCATGGCTGTCCCTAGGGTGCCCATGCTGTCCCCTAGGGGTCTCTGGGGGTGCCCTGGGTGTCCCTGGGGGTGCCCTGGCTGTCCCCTAGGTGTCCCTGGGGGCGCCTAGCGTGTCCCTGGGGTGCCCTGGCTGTCCCCTACGTGTCTCTGGGAGTGCCCAGGGTGTCCCTGGGGGTGCAGTTGCTGTCCCCTAGGTGTCCCTGGGGGTCCCCTGGGTGTCCCTGGGGTGCCCTGGCTGTCCCCTAGGTGTCCCTGGGGGTGCCCTGGCTGTCCTTGGGGTGCGCTGGGGGTGCCCTGCCTGTCCCCTAGGTGTCCCTGGGGGCGCCCAGCGTATCCCTGGGGTGCCCTGGCTGTCCCCTACGTGTCTCTGGGAGTGCCCAGGGTGTCCCTGGGGGTGCAGTTGCTGTCCCCTAGGTGTCCCTGGGGGTCCCCTGGGTGTCCCTGGGGGGGCCCTGGCCATCCCCTAGGTGTCCCTGGGGGTTCCCTGCCTGTCCTGTCCTAGGGTGCCCTGACTGTCCCTAGGGTGCCATGGCTGTCCCTAGGGTGCCCTGGCTGTCCCCTCGCTGTCCCTGGGGCTGCCTGGGTATCCTTGGTGCCCTGGCTGTCCCCTAGGTGTCCCTGGGGGGGCCCTGGCTGTCCCCTAGGTGTCCCTGGGGGTGCCCTGCCTGTCCCTAGAGTGCCCTGGCTGTCCCCTACGTGTCCCTGGCGTTCCCTGGCTGTCCCGTAGGTGTCCCTGGGGGGGCCCTGGGTGTCCCTGGGGTGCCCTGGCTGTCCCTGGGGTGCCAGGAAGGTCCCCTACGTGTCCCTGGGTGTCCCTGTGCTGCCCTGGGGTGCCCTGGCTGTCCTGTAGGTGTCCCTGGGCTGCCCTGGCTGTCCTTAGGGTGGCCTGGCTGTGCCCTTGGTGTCCCTGAGGGTGCCCTGGCTGTCCCTAGGGTGCCCTGACTGCGCCCTAGGTGTCCCTGTGGTGCCCGGGCTGTCCCCTAGGTGTCCCTGGGGTGCCCTGGCTGTCCCCTAGGTGTCCCTGGGCGGACCCTGGCTGTCCCCTAGGTGTCCCTGTGGTGCCCTGGCTGTCCTCTAGGTGTCCCTGGAGTGCCCTGGGTGTCCCTGGCGTGCCCTGGCTGTCTCCTAGGTGTCCCTGTGGGTGCCCTCCCTGTCCCTCGGGATGCCCTGGCTGTCCCCTAGGTGTCCCTGGGGGTGCCCTGGGTGTCCCTGGGGGTGCCCTGGAGGTCCCCTAGGTGTCCCTGGGGGTGCCCTGGGTGTCCCTGGTGTGCTCTGGCTGTCCCCAAGGTGTCCCTGTGGGTGCCCAAAGTGTCCCTGGAAGTGCCCTGGCTTTCCCCTAGGGGTCTCTGGGGGTTCCCTGGCTGTCCTGTCAGTGTCCCTGGGGGTGCCCTGCCTGTCCCCTAGGTGTCCCTGGAGGTCCCCTTGGTGTCCCTGGGGGTGCCCAGGGTGTTCCTTAGGTGTCCCTGGGGGTGCCCTGGCTGTCCCTGGGGTGCTCTGGATGTCCCCTTGGTGTCCCTGGGGGTGCCCTGGCTGTCCCTAGGGTGCCCTGGCTGTGCCCTAGGGGTCCCTGGGGGTGCCCTGGCTGTCCCTAGGGTGCTCTGGCTGTCACCTAGGTGTCCCTTGGGGTGCGTTGGTGTCCCTCGGGGTGCCCTGGCTGTCCCCTAGGTGTCCCTGGGGGTGCCCTGGCTGTCCCCTAGGTGTCCCTGGGGGTGCCCTGCCTCTCCCCTAGGTGTCCCTGGGGGTGCCCTGGCTGTCCCCTAGGTGTCCCTGGGCGTGCCCTGGGTGTCCCTGGGGGTGCCCTGGCTGTCCCCTAGGTGTCCCTGGGGGTGCCCTGGGTGTCCCTGGGGGTGCCCTCGCTGTCCCTGGGGTGCCCTGGCTGTCCCCTAGGTGGGCCTGGGGGTGCCCTGGCTGTCCCTGGGGTGCCCTGGCTGTCTCCAAGGTGTCCCTGGGGGTGCCCTGCCTGTCCTCTCGGTGTCCCTGGGGGTGCCCTCCCTGTCCCTCGGGATGCCCTGGCTGTCCCCTAGGTGTCCCTGGGGGTGCCCTGGGTGTCCCTGGGGTGCCCTGGCTGTCCCCTAGGTTTCCCTGGGGGGGCCCTGGCTGTCCCCTAGGTGTCCCTGGGGGTGCCCTGGCTGTCCCTGGGGTGCCTTGGCTGTCCCCTAGATGTCCCTGGAGGTCGCCTAGGTGTCCCTGGGGGTGCCCTCGCTGTCCCTGGGGTGCCCTGGCTGTCCCCTAGGTGTCCCTGGGGGTGCCCTCGCTGTCCCTGGGGTGCCCTGACTGTCCCCTTGGTGGCCCTGTGGTGCCCTGGGTGTCCCTGGGGGTGCCCTGGAGGTCCCCTTGGTGTCCCTGGGGGTGCCCTGGCTGTCCCTGGGGTGCCCTGGCTGTCCCCTAGGTGTCCCTGGGTGTGCCCTGGGTGTCCCTGGGGTGCCCTGGCTTTCCCCTAGGTGTCCCTGGGGGTGCCCTGGCTGTCCCTGGAGTGCCATGGCTGTCCCGTCAGTGTCCCTGGGGGTGCCCTGATTGTCCCTGGGGTGCCCAGGGGGTGCCCTGGCTGTCCCCTCGGTGTCACTGGGGTTGCCCATGGTGTCCCTGGGAGTGCCCTGGCTGTCCCCTAGGTGTCCCTGGGGGTGCCCTGGCTGTCCCCTTCGTGTCTTGGGGGTGCCCTCGCTGTCCCTGGTGTGCCCTGGCTGTCCCGTTGGTGGCCCTGGGGGTGCCCTGGAGGTCCCCTTGGTGTCCCTGGGGGTGCCCTGGCTGTCCCTGGGGTGCCCTGGCTGTCCCCTAGGTGTCCCTGGGTGTGCCCTGGGTGTCCCTGGGGGTGCCCTGCCTGTCCCCTTGGTGTCCCAGGGGGTGCCCTGGGTGTCCCTGGGGTGCCCTGGCTGTCCCCTAGGTGTCCCTGGGGGTGCCCTGGCTGTCCCCTTGGTGTCCCTGGGGTGCCCTGGCTGTCCCCTAGGTGTCACTGGGGGGGCCATGGCTGTCCTTTGGGTGCTCTGGCTGTCCCCTTGGTGTCCCTGGGGGAGCCCTGGGTGTCCCTGGGGTGCCCTGGGGGTGCCCTGCCTGTCCTCTAGGTGTCCCTGGGGGTGCCCTGGCTGTCCCCTCGGTGTCCCTGGGGGTGCCCTGCCTGTCCCCTAAATGTCCCTGGGGGGGCCCTGGCTGTCCCCTAGGTGTCCCTGGGGGTGACCTGGGTGTCCCTGGAGTGCCCTGGCTGTCCCCTAAATGTCCCTGGGGGTGCCCTGGCTTTCCCCTCGGTGTCCCTGGGGGTGCCCTACCTGTCCCCTAGGTGTCCCTAAAGGTGCCCTGGCTGTCCCCTAGGTGTCCCTGGGGGTGCCCTGGGTGTCCCTGGGGTGCCCTGGCTGTCCCCTAGGTGTCCCAGGGGGTGCCCTGGAGGTCCCCTTGGTGTCCCTGGGGGTGCCCTGGCTGTCCCTGGGGTGCCCTGGGGGTCCCCTAGGTGTCCCTGGGTGTGCCCTGGGTATCCCTGGGGGTGCCCTGGCTTTCCCCTAGGTGTCCCTGGGGGTGCCCTGGCTGTCCCTGGGGTACTCTGGATGTCCCCTTGGTGTCCCTGGGGGTGCCCTGGCTCTCCCTAGGGTGCCCTGGCTGTGCCCTAGGGGTCCCTGGGGGTGCCCTGGCTGTCCCTAGGGTGCCCTGGCTGTCACCTAGGTGTCCCTTGAGGTGCGCTGGTGTCCCTGGGGGTGCCCTGCCTGTCCCCTAGGTGTCCCTGGGGGTGCCCTGGCTGTCCCTGGAGTGCCCTGGCTGTCCCCTAGGTGTCCCTGGGGGTGCCCTGGCTGTCCCCTAGGTGTCCCTGGGGGTGCCCTGGCTGTCCCCTAGGTGTCCCTGGGGGTGCCCTTCCTCTCCCCTATGTGTCCCTGGGGGTGCCATGGCTGTCCCCTAGGTGTCCCTGGGGGTGCCCTGGGTGTCCCTGGGGGTGCCCTGGCTGTCCCCTAGGTGTCCCTGGGGGTGCCCTGGGTGTCCCTGGGGGTGCCCTCGCTGTCCCTGGGGTGCCCTGGCTGTCCCCTAGGTGGCCCTGGGGGTGCCCTGGGTGTCCCTGGGGGTGCCCTGGAGGTCCCCTTGGTGTCCCTGGGGGTGTCCTGGCTGTCCCTGGGGTGCCCTGGCTGTCCCCAAGGTGTCCCTGGGGGTGCCTTGCCTGTCCTCTCGGTGTCCCTGGGGGTGCCCAGGGTGTCCCTGGGGATGACTTGGAGGTCCCCTAGGTGTCCCTGGGGGTGCCCAGGGTGTCCCTGGGGGCGCCCGTGCTGTCCCCTCGGTGTCCCTGGGGGTGCCCTGCCTTTCCCATAGGTGTCCTTGGGGGGGCCCTGGCTGTCCCCTAGGTGTCCTTGGGGGTGACCTGCCTGTCCCCTAGGTGTCCCTGGGGGTGCCCTTGCTGTCCCCTGGGTGCCCTGGCTTTCCCCTCGGTGTCCCTGGGGTTGCCCTGGCTGTCCCCAGGGTGCCCTGGCTTTCCCCTAGGTGTCCCTGGGTGTGCCCTGGGTGTCCCTGGGGGTGCACAGGGTGTCCCTGGGGTTCCCTGGCTGTCCCCTAGGTGTCCCTGGGGGTGCACTGGGTGTCCCTGGGGGGGCCCTGGCTGTCCCCTAGGTGTCCCTGGGGGTGCATTAGGTGTCCCTGGGGGTGCCCAGGGTGTCCCTGGGGTTCCCTGGCTGTCCCCTAGGTGTCCCTGGGGGGGCCCTGGTGTCCCTGGGTTGCCCTGGCTGTCCCCTAGGTGTCCCTGCCTCGCTCGTATCCTCGACTCCGCCTCCGGCGCCATGGTGACTCCCATCCCAGTCTGGACCAGTGTGGCCTCACCCCCTCCCCTGGGGCCATCCGACCCATCCCAGTATAGACCAGTAAGGCACCGAGTGGCCACCATGGACCCCCACACGCCTTCCAGTTCATCCCAGTTCATCCCAGTCCACTCTTCGTCCATCCCAGGTTTGTCTGATCACCCTCCCAGTGCTCTCAGTCCATCCCAGTCCCGCAGGTGTTGGTGCTTGGGGCTTGATGAGCTGGTGCCTGTCCGCAACGTGGAGCGGCTCAAACGGGACCTCAGGGTGAGGGGGGCGCGGATTTGGGGGGATCCTGGGGGTCCTGAGTTGTCGTGGAGAGGGTTTTTGGGTTGTGGGGGGTCTGGGGGGAGTCCTGGGGGCTGCTTTGGGTGCTTTGGGGGGTATTCGGGAGGTTTGGGCGGCCCATTTGAGGCATCAAAGAACCTGAGGAGGGTTTTGATACCTCCTGGAGGTGGAGGGGGCCGTGGGGGTGAGCTGGCTGTCCCACGGGGCTCCTGGCTGTCCCTCGATGTCCCTGGGGTGCCCTGGCTGTCACTTAGGTGTCCCTCGGGGTGCCCTGGCTATCCCTAGGGTGCCCTGGCTGTCCCCTAGGTGTCCCTGGCGTTCCCTGGCTGTCCCGTAGGTGTCCCTGAGGGTGCCCTGGCTGTCCTTAGGGTGCTCTGCCTGTCCCCTAGGTGTCCCTGGGGGTGCCCTGGGTGTCCCTGGGGGTGCCCTGGCTGTCCCCTAGGTGTCCCAGGGGCTGCCCTGTGGGTCCCTGGGGTGCCCTGGGGGTGCCCTGGCTGTCCCTGGGGGTGCCCTGGCTGTCCCCTAGGTGTCCCTGGGAGTGCCCTGGCTGTCCCCTAGGTGTCCCTGGGGGGGCCCTGGCTGTCCCCTAGGTGTCCCTGGGGGTGACCTGGGTGTCCCTGGAGTGCCCTGGCTGTCCCCTAAATGTCCCTGGGGGTGCCCTGGCTTTCCCCTCGGTGTCCCTGGGGGTGCCCTACCTGTCCCCTAGGTGTCCCTAAAGGTGCCCTGGCTGTCCCCTAGGTGTCCCTGGGGGTGCCCTGGGTGTCCCTGGGGTGCCCTGGCTGTCCCCTAGGTGTCCCTGGGGGTGCCCTGGCTTTCCCCTAGGTGTCCCTGGGGGTGCCCTGGCTGTCCCTGGGGTACTCTGGATGTCCCCTTGGTGTCCCTGGGGGTGCCCTGGCTCTCCCTAGGGTGCCCTGGCTGTGCCCTAGGGGTCCCTGGGGGTGCCCTGGCTGTCCCTAGGGTGCCCTGGCTGTCACCTAGGTGTCCCTTGAGGTGCGCTGGTGTCCCTGGGGGTGCCCTGCCTGTCCCCTAGGTGTCCCTGGGGGTGCCCTGGCTGTCCCTGGAGTGCCCTGGCTGTCCCCTAGGTGTCCCTGGGGGTGCCCTGGCTGTCCCCTAGGTGTCCCTGGGGGTGCCCTGGCTGTCCCCTAGGTGTCCCTGGGGGTGCCCTTCCTCTCCCCTATGTGTCCCTGGGGGTGCCCTGGCTGTCCCCTAGGTGTCCCTGGGGGTGCCCTGGGTGTCCCTGGGGGTGCCCTGGCTGTCCCCTAGGTGTCCCTGGGGGTGCCCTGGGTGTCCCTGGGGGTGCCCTCGCTGTCCCTGGGGTGCCCTGGCTGTCCCCTAGGTGGCCCTGGGGGTGCCCTGGGTGTCCCTGGGGGTGCCCTGGAGGTCCCCTTGGTGTCCCTGGGGGTGCCCTGGCTGTCCCTGGGGTGCCCTGGCTGTCCCCAAGGTGTCCCTGGGGGTGCCTTGCCTGTCCTCTCGGTGTCCCTGGGGGTGCCCAGGGTGTCCCTGGGGATGACTTGGAGGTCCCCTAGGTGTCCCTGGGGGTGCCCAGGGTGTCCCTGGGGGCGCCCGTGCTGTCCCCTCGGTGTCCCTGGGGGTGCCCTGCCTTTCCCATAGGTGTCCTTGGGGGGGCCCTGGCTGTCCCCTAGGTGTCCCTGGGGGTGCCATGCCTGTCCCCTAGGTGTCCCTGGGGGTGCCCTGGCTGTCCCTAGGGTGCCCCTGCTGTCCCCTAGGTGTCCTTGGGGGTGACCTGCCTGTCCCCTAGGTGTCCCTGGGCGTGCCCTTGCTGTCCCCTGGGTGCCCTGGCTTTCCCCTCGGTGTCCCTGGGGTTGCCCTGGCTGTCCCCAGGGTGCCCTGGCTTTCCCCTAGGTGTCCCTGGGTGTGCCCTGGGTGTCCCTGGGGGTGCACAGGGTGTCCCTGGGGTTCCCTGGCTGTCCCCTAGGTGTCCCTGGGGGTGCACTGGGTGTCCCTGGGGGGGCCCTGGCTGTCCCCTAGGTGTCCCTGGGGGTGCATTAGGTGTCCCTGGGGGTGCCCAGGGTGTCCCTGGGGTTCCCTGGCTGTCCCCTAGGTGTCCCTGGGGGGGCCCTGGTGTCCCTGGGTTGCCCTGGCTGTCCCCTAGGTGTCCCTGCCTCGCTCGTATCCTCGACTCCGCCTCCGGCGCCATGGTGACTCCCATCCCAGTCTGGACCAGTGTGGCCTCACCCCCTTCCCTGGGGCCATCCGACCCATCCCAGTATAGACCAGTAAGGCACCGAGTGGCCACCATGGACCCCCACACGCCTTCCAGTTCATCCCAGTTCATCCCAGTCCCACTCTTCGTCCATCCCAGGTTTCTCTGATCACCCTCCCAGTGCTCTCAGTCCATCCCAGTCCCGCAGGTGTTGGTGCTTGGGGCTTGATGAGCTGGTGCCTGTCCGCAACGTGGAGCGGCTCAAACGGGACCTCAGGGTGAGGGGGGCGCGGATTTGGGGGGATCCTGGGGGTCCTGAGTTGTAGTGGAGAGGGTTTTTGGGTTTGTGGGGGGTCTGGGGGGAGTCCTGGGGCTGCTTTGGGTGCTTTGGGGGGTATTCGGAGGTTTGGGCGGCCCATTTGAGGCATCAAAGAACCTGAGGAGGGTTTTGATACCTCCTGGAGGTGGAGGGGGCCGTGGGGGTGAGCTGGCTGTCCCACGGGGCTCCTGGCTGTCCCTCGATGTCCCTGGGGTGCCCTGGCTGTCACTTAGGTGTCCCTCGGGGTGCCCTGGCTATCCCTAGGGTGCCCTGGCTGTCCCCTAGGTGTCCCTGGCGTTCCCTGGCTGTCCCGTAGGTGTCCCTGAGGGTGCCCTGGCTGTCCTTAGGGTGCTCTGCCTGTCCCCTAGGTGTCCCTGGGGGTGCCCTGGGTGTCCCTGGGGGTGCCCTGGCTGTCCCCTAGGTGTCCCAGGGGCTGCCCTGTGGGTCCCTGGGGTGCCCTGGGGGTGCCCTGGCTGTCCCTGGGGGTGCCCTGGCTGTACCCTAGGTGTCCCTGGGAGTGCCCTGGCTGTCCCTAGGTGTCCCTGGGGGGGCCCTGGCTGTCCCCTAGGTGTCCCTGGGGGTGCCCAGGGTGTCCCTGGGGTTCCCTGGCTGTCCCCTAGGTGTCCCTGCTGGTGCCCTGAGTGTCCCTGGGGGGGCCCTGGCTGTCCCTAGGTGTCCCTGGGGGTGCCCTCGCTGTCCCTGGGGTGCACTGGCTGTCCCCTAGGTGTCCCTGAGGGTCCCCTTGGTGTCCCTGGGGGTGCCCACGGTGTCCCTTAGGTGTCCCTGGTGGTGCCCTGGCTGTGCTTTCGGTGTCCCTGAGGGTGCCCTGGCTGTCCCTAGGGTGCCCTGGCTGTGCCCTCGGTGTCTCTGGGGGTGCCCTGGCTGTCCCTAGGGTGCCATGGCTGTCCCTAGGGTGCCCTGGCTGTCCCCTACGTGTCCCTGGCGTTCCCTGGCTGTCCCGTAGGTGTCCCTGGGGGGGCCCTGGGGGTCCCTGGGGTGCCCTGGCTGTCCCGTAGGTGTCCCTGGGCTGCCCTGGCTGTCCTTAGGGTGGCCTGGCTGTGCCCTTGGTGTCCCTGAGGGTGCCCTGGCTGTCCCTAGGGTGCCCTGGCTGTGCCCTAGTTGTCCCTGTGGTGCCCGGGCTGTCCTCTAGGTGTCCCTGGGGTGCCCTGGGTGTCCCTGGCGTGCCCTGGCTGTGTCTCCTAGGTGTCCCTGTGGGTGCCTTCCCTGTCCCTCGGATGCCCTGGCTGTCCCCTAGGTGTCCCTGGGGGTGCCCTGGGTGTCCCTGGGGTGCCCTGGCTGTCCCCTAGGTGTCCCTGGGGGGCCCTGGCTGTCCCCTAGGTGTCCCTGGGGTGCCCTGGCTGTCCCCTAGGGGTCCCTGGGGTTCCCTGGCTGTCCCTGGGGTGCCCTGGCTGTCCCCTAGATGTCCCTGGAGGTCGCCTAGGTGTCCCTGGGGGTGCCCTCGCTGTCCCTGGGGTGCCCTGGCTGTCCCCTAGGTGTCCCTGTAGGTGCCCTGGCTGTCCCCTAGGTGTCCCTGGGGGTCCCCTTGTGTCCCTGGGGGTGCCCTGGAGGTCCCCTAGTGTCCATGGGGGTGCCCTGGGTGTCCCTGGGCTGCCCTGGCTGTCCCCTAGGTGTCCCTGGTGGTGCCCTGGATGTCCCTGGGGTGCCCTGCTGTCCCTGGGGGTGCCCTGGCTATCCCCTTCGTGTCCCAGGGGGTGCCCTGGGTGTCCCTGGAGTGCCCGTGCCTTCCCCTAAATGTCCCTGGGGGTGCCCTGGCTGTCCCCTAGTGTCCCTGGGGGTGCACTGGCTGTCCCCTAGGTGTCCCTGGGGTGCCCTGGCTGTCATTAGGGTGCCCTGGCTGTCCCCTAGGTGTCCCTGGGGGAGCCCTGGGTGTTCCTGGGGTGCCCTGGCTGTCCCCATGGTGTCCCTGTGGGTGCCCAGAGTGTCCCTGGGAGTGCCCTGCCTGTCCCCTAGGTGTCCCTGGGGGTGCCCTTGGTGTCCCTGGGGTGCCCTGGCTGTCCCCTTGGTGTCCCTGGGGGTGCCCTGTGGGTCCCTGGGGTGCCCTGGGTGTGCCCTGGTGTCCCTGGGGGTGCCCTGGCTGTCCCCTATGTGTCCCTGGGGGTGCCCTGCCTGTCCCCTAGGTGTCCCTGGGGGTGCCCTGGCTGTCCCTCGGGTTCCCTGGCTGTCCCCTAGGTGTCCCTGGGGGTGCCCAGGGTGTCCCTGGGGTTCCCTGGCTGTCCCCTAGGTGTCTCTGGAGGTCCCCTAGGTGTCCCTGGGGGTGCGCTGAGTGTCCCTGGGCTGCACTGGCTGTCCCCTAGGTGTCCCTGGGGGTGCCCTGGTGTCCCTCGGGGTGCCCTGGCTGTCCCCTAGGTGTCCCTGAGGGTGCCCTGTCTGTTCTCTAGGTGTCCCTGGGGTGCCCTGGGTGTCCCTGGCGTGTCCTGGCTGTCTCCTAGGTGTCCCTGTGGGTGCCCTCCCTGTCCCTCGGGATGCCCTGGCTGTCCCCTTGGTGTCCCTGGGGGTGCCCTGGGTGTCCCTGTGGTGCCCTGGCTGTCCCCTAGATGTCCCTGGGGGGGCCCTGGCTGTCCCCTAGGTGTCCCTGGGGCTGCCCTGGCTGTCCCTGGGGGTGACCTGGCTGTCCCCTAGGTGTCCCTGGGGGTGCCCTGGCTGTCCCTGGGGTGCCCTGGCTTTTCCCTAGATGTCCCTGGAGGTCGCCTAGGTGTCCCTGGGGGTGCCCTCGCTGTCCCTGGGGTGCCCTGGCTGTCCCCTAGGTGTCCCTGGGGGTGCCCTGGTGTCCCTCGGGGTGCCCTGGCTGTCCCCTAGGTGTCCCTGGGGGTGCCGTGGGTGTGCCTGGGGTGCCCTGTCTGTCCTCTAGGTGTCCCTGGGGTTGCCCTGGGTGTCCCTGGGGTGCTCTGGATGTCCCTTTGGTGTCCCTGGGAGTGCCCTGGCTGTCCCCTAGGTGTCCCTGGGGGTGCCATGGCTGTCCCTAGGGTCCCCTGGCTGTCCCCTAGGTGTCCCAGAGGGGTGCCCTGGGTGTCCCTGGGGGTGCTCAGGCTGTCCCCCACGTGTCCCTGGGTGTGCCCTGCGTGTCCCTGGGGATGCCCTGGCTGTCCCCTAGGTGACCCTGGGGTGCCCTGGCTGTCCCCTCGGTGACCCTGGGGGTGCCCAGGGTGTCCCTGGGGTGCCCTGGCTGTCCCCTACGTGTCCCTGGGGGTGCCCAGGGTGTCCCTGGGGGTGCCCTTGCTGTCCCGTAGGTGTCCCTGGGGGTGCCCTGGGTGTCCCTGGGGGTGCCCTGGCTGTCCTTGGGGTGCTCTGGCTGTCCCCTTGGTGTCCCTGGGGGTGCCCTGGCTGTCCCCTAGCTGTCCCTGGGGGTGCCCTGGCTGTCCCTGGGGTGCCATGGCTGTCCTCTACGTGTCCCTGGGGGTGCCCTGGCTGTCCCCTCGGTGTCCCTGGGGGTGCCCTGCCTGTCCCCTACGTGTCCCTGGGGGTGCCCTGGCTGTGCCCTCGGTGTCTCTGGGGGTGCCCTGCCTGTCCCTAGGGTTCCCTGCCTGTCCTTTCGGTGTCCCTGGGGGTGCCATGGCTGTCCCTAGAATGCCCATGCTGTCCCCTAGGGGTCTCTGGGGGTGCCCTGGGTGTCCCTGGGGGTGCCCTGGCTGTCCCCTAGGTGTCCCTGGGGGCGCCCAGCGTGTCCCTGGGGTGCCCTGGCTGTCCCCTACGTGTCTCTGGGAGTGCCCAGGGTGTCCCTGGGGGTGCAGTTGCTGTCCCCTAGGTGTCCCTGGGGGTCCCCTCGGTGTCCCTGGGGTGCCCTGGCTGTCCCCTAGGTGTCCCTCGGGGTGCCCTGGCTGTCCTTGGGGTGCGCTGGGGGTGCCCTGCCTGTCCCCTAGGTGTCCCTGGGGGCGCCCAGCGTATCCCTGGGGTGCCCTGGCTGTCCCCTACGTGTCTCTGGGAGTGCCCAGGGTGTCCCTGGGGGTGCAGTTGCTGTCCCCTAGGTGTCCCTGGGGGTCCCCTGGGTGTCCCTGGGGGGGCCCTGGCCATCCCCTAGGTGTCCCTGGGGGTTCCCTGCCTGTCCCTAGGGTGCCCTGACTGTCCCTAGGGTGCCATGGCTGTCCCTAGGGTGCCCTGGCTGTCCCCTCGCTGTCCCTGGGGCTGCCCTGGGTATCCCTGGGGTGCCCTGGCTGTCCCCTAGGTGTCCCTGGGGGGGCCCTGGCTGTCCCCTAGGTGTCCCTGGGGGTGCCCTGCCTGTCCCTAGAGTGCCCTGGCTGTCCCCTACGTGTCCCTTGCGTTCCCTGGCTGTCCCGTAGGTGTCCCTGGGGGGGCCCTGGGTGTCCCTGGGGTGCCCTGGCTGTCCCTGGGGTGCCAGGAAGGTCCCCTACGTGTCCCTGGGTGTCCCTGTGCTGCCCTGGGGTGCCCTGGCTGTCCTGTAGGTGTCCCTGGGCTGCCCTGGCTGTCCTTAGGGTGGCCTGGCTGTGCCCTTGGTGTCCCTGAGGGTGCCCTGGCTGTCCCTAGGGTGCCCTGACTGCGCCCTAGGTGTCCCTGTGGTGCCCGGGCTGTCCCCTAGGTGTCCCTGGGGTGCCCTGGCTGTCCCCTAGGTGTCCCTGGGCGGACCCTGGCTGTCCCCTAGGTGTCCCTGTGGTGCCCTGGCTGTCCTCTAGGTGTCCCTGGAGTGCCCTGGGTGTCCCTGGCGTGCCCTGGCTGTCTCCTAGGTGTCCCTGTGGGTGCCCTCCCTGTCCCTCGGGATGCCCTGGCTGTCCCCTAGGTGTCCCTGGGGGTGCCCTGGGTGTCCCTGGGGTGCCCTGGCTGTCCCCTAGGTGTCCCTGGGGGGGCCCTGGCTGTCCCCTAGGTGTCCCTGGGGTGCCCTGGCTGTCCCCTAGGGGTCCCTGGGGGTGCCCTGGCTGTCCCTGGGGTTCCCTGGCTGTCCCCTAGATGTCCCTGGAGGTCGCCTAGGTGTCCCTGGGGGTGCCCTCGCTGTCCCTGGGGTGCCCTGGCTGTCCCCTAGGTGTCCCTGTAGGTGCCCTGGCTGTCCCCTAGGTGTCCCTGGGGGTCCTCTTGGTGTCCCTGGGGGTGCCCTGGAGGTCCCCTAGGTGTCCATGGGGGTGCCCTGGGTGTCCCTGGCTGCCCTGGCTGTCCCCTTGGTGTCCCTGGGGGTGCCCTGGATGTCCCTGGGGGTGCCCTGGCTGTCCCTGGGGGTGCCCTGGCTGTCCCCTAGGTGGCCCTGGGGGTGCCCTGGCTGTCCTTTAGGTGTCTTTTGGGGTGCCCTGGCTGTCCCTGGGGGAGCCCTGGCTGTCCCTTGGGGGTGCCCTGGCTGTCCCCTTCGTGTCCCTGGGGGTGCCCTGGGTGTCCCTGGAGTGCCCGTGCCTTCCCCTAAATGTCCCTGGGGGTGCCCTGGCTGTCCCCTAGATGTCCCTGGGGGTGCCCTGGCTGTCCCCTAGGTGTCCCTGGGCGTGCCCATGGTGTCCCGGGCGTTCCCTGGCTGTCCCGTAGGTGTCCCTGGCGGGGCCCTGGGTGTCCCTGGGGTGCCCGGGAGGTCCCCTACGTGTCCCTGGGTACCCTGGGTGTCCCTGGACTGCCCTGGGGTGCCCTGGCTTTCCCGTAGGTGTTCCTGGGCTGCCCTGGCTGTCCCTAGGGTGCCCTGGCTGTGCCCTAGGTGTCCCTGGGGTGCCCTGGCTGTCCCCTCAGTGTCCGTGGGGGTGCCCTGGCTGTCTCCTAGGTGTCCCTGGGGGTGCCCTGGCTGTTCTCTAGGTGTCCCTGCGGTGCCCTGGGTGTCCCTGGCGTGCCCTGGCTGTCTCCTAGGTGTCCCTGGGGGTGCCCTGGGTGTCCCTGGCGTGACCTGGCTGTCTCCTAGGTGTCCCTGTGGGTGCCCTCCCTGTCCCTCGGGATGCCCTGGCTGTCCCCTAGGTGTCCCTGGGGGTGCCCTGGGTGTCCCTGGGGTGCCCTGGCTGTCCCCTAGGTGTCCCTGGGGGGGCCCTGGCTGTCCCCTAGGTGTCCCTGGGGCTGCCCTGTCTGTCCGTGGGGGGCCCTGGCTGTCCCCTAGGTGTCCCTGGGGGTGCCCTGGCTGTCCCTGGGGTGCCCTGGCTGTCCCCTAGATGTCCCTGGAGGTCGCCTAGGTGTCCCTGGGGGTGCCCTCGCTGTCCCTGGGGTGCCCTGGCTGTCCCCTAGGTGTCCCTGGGGGTGCCCTGATGTCCCTCGGGGTGCCCTGGCTGTCCCCTAGGTGTCCCTGGGGGTGCCGTGGGTGTGCCTGGGGTGCCCTGTCTGTCCTCTAGGTGTCCCTGGGGTTGCCCTGGGTGTCCCTGGGGTGCTCTGGATGTCCCCTTGGTGTCCCTGGGGGTGCCCTGGCTGTCCCCTTGGTGTCCGTAGGGTGCCCTGTCTGTGCCCTTGGTGTTCCTGTGGGTGCCCTGGCTGTGCCCTCGGTGTCTCTGGGGGTGCCCTAGGTGTCCCTGGGGGTGACCTCGGTGTCCCCGGGGGAGCCCTGGGTGTGCCTGGCGTGCCCTGGCTGTCCCCTAGGTGTCCCTGGGGGGGCCCTGGCTGTCCCTGGGGTGCCCTGGCTGTCCCCTAGGTGGCCCTGGGGGTGGCCTGGGTGTCCCTGGGGGTGCCCTGGAGGTCCCCTAGGTGTCCCTGGGGGTGCCCTGGGTGTCCCTGGTGTGCCCTGGCTGTCCCCAAGGTGTCCCTGTGGGTGCCCAAAGTGTCCCTGGAAGTGCCCTGGCTTTCCCCTAGGGGTCTCTGGGGGTTCCCTGGCTGTCCTTTTCAGTGTCCCTGGGGGTGCCCTGCCTGTCCCCTAGGTGTCCCTGGAGGTCCCCTTGGTGTCCCTGGGGGTGCCCAGGGTGTTCCTTAGGTGTCCCTGGGGGTGCCCTGGCTGTCCCTGGGGTGCTCTGGATGTCCCCTTGGTGTCCCTGGGGGTGCCCTGGCTGTCCCTAGGGTGCCCTGGCTGTGCCCTAGGGGTCCCTGGGGGTGCCCTGGCTGTCCCTAGGGTGCCCTGGCTGTCACCTAGGTGTCCCTTGGGGTGCGTTGGTGTCCCTCGGGGTGCCCTGGCTGTCCCCTAGGTGTCCCTGGGGGTGCCCTGGCTGTCCCCTAGGTGTCCCTGGGGGTGCCCTGCCTCTCCCCTAGGTGTCCCTGGGGGTGCCCTGGCTGTCCCCTAGGTGTCCCTGGGCGTGCCCTGGGTGTCCCTGGGGGTGCCCTGGCTGTCCCCTAGGTGTCCCTGGGGGTGCCCTGGGTGTCCCTGGGGGTGCCCTCGCTGTCCCTGGGGTGCCCTGGCTGTCCCCTAGGTGGCCCTGGGGGTGCCCTGGGTGTCCCTGGGGGTGCCCTGGAGGTCCCCTAGGTGTCCCTGGGGGTGCCCTGGCTGTCCCTGCGGTGCCCTGGCTGTCTCCAAGGTGTCCCTGGGGGTGCCCTGCCTGTCCTCTCCGTGTCCCTGGTGGTGCCCTCCCTGTCCCTCGGGATGCCCTGGCTGTCCCCTAGGTGTCCCTGGGGGTGCCCTGGGTGTCCCTGGGGTGCCCTGGCTGTCCCCTAGGTTTCCCTTGGGGGGCCCTGGCTGTCCCCTAGGTGTCCCTGGGGGTGCCCTGGCTGTCCCTGGGGTGCCTTGGCTGTCACCTAGATGTCCCTGGAGGTCGCCTAGGTGTCCCTGGGGGTGCCCTCGCTGTCCCTGGGGTGCCCTGGCTGTCCCCTAGGTGTCCCTGGGGGTGCCCTCGCTGTCCCTGGGGTGCCCTGACTGTCCCCTTGGTGGCCCTGTGGTGCCCTGGGTGTCCCTGGGGGTGCCCTGGAGGTCCCCTTGGTGTCCGTGGGGGTGCCCTGGCTGTCCCTGGGGTGCCCTGGCTGTCCCCTAGGTGTCCCTGGGTGTGCCCTGGGTGTCCCTGGGGTGCCCTGGCTTTCCCCTAGGTGTCCCTGGGGGTGCCCTGGCTGTCCCTGGAGTGCCATGGCTGTCCCGTCAGTGTCCCTGGGGGTGCCCTGATTGTCCCTGGGGTTCCAGGGGGGTGCCCTGGCTGTCCCCTCGGTGTCACTGGGGTTGCCCATGGTGTCCCTGGGAGTGCCCTGGCTGTCCCCTAGGTGTCCCTGGGGGTGCCCTGGCTGTCCCCTTCGTGTCTTGGGGGTGCCCTCGCTGTCCCTGGTGTGCCCTGGGTTTCCCGTTGGTGGCCCTGGGGGTGCCCTGGGTGTCCCTGGGGGTGCCCTGGCTTTCCCCTAGGTGTCCCTGGGGGTGCCCTGGCTGTCCCTGGGGTACTCTGGATGTCCCCTTGGTGTCCCTGGGGGTGCCCTGGCTCTCCCTAGGGTGCCCTGGCTGTGCCCTAGGGGTCCCTGGGGGTGCCCTGGCTGTCCCTAGGGTGCCCTGGCTGTCACCTAGGTGTCCCTTGAGGTGCGCTGGTGTCCCTGGGGGTGCCCTGCCTGTCCCCTAGGTGTCCCTGGGGGTGCCCTGGCTGTCCCTGGAGTGCCCTGGCTGTCCCCTAGGTGTCCCTGGGGGTGCCCTGGCTGTCCCCTAGGTGTCCCTAGGGGTGCCCTGGCTGTCCCCTAGGTGTCCCTGGGGGTGCCCTTCCTCTCCCCTATGTGTCCCTGGGGGTGCCCTGGCTGTCCCCTAGGTGTCCCTGGGGGTGCCCTGGGTGTCCCTGGGGGTGCCCTGGCTGTCCCCTAGGTGTCCCTGGGGGTGCCCTGGGTGTCCCTGGGGGTGCCCTCGCTGTCCCTGGGGTGCCCTGGCTGTCCCCTAGGTGGCCCTGGGGGTGCCCTGGGTGTCCCTGGGGGTGCCCTGGAGGTCCCCTTGGTGTCCCTGGGGGTGCCCTGGCTGTCCCTGGGGTGCCCTGGCTGTCCCCAAGGTGTCCCTGGGGGTGCCTTGCCTGTCCTCTCGGTGTCCCTGGGGGTGCCCTGGCTGTGCCCTCGGTGTCCCTGGGGGTGCCCTGGCTGTCCCTAGGGTGCCTTGGCTGTCCCCTAGGTGTCCCGGGGGGGGCCCTGGGTGTCCCTGGGCGTGCACAGGGTGTCCCTGGGGTTCCCTGGCTGTCCCCTAGGTGTCCCTGGGGGGGCCCTGGTGTCCTTGGGTTGCCCTGGCTGTCCCCTAGGTGTCCTTGCCTCGCTCGTATCCTCGACTCCGCCTGCGGCGCCATGGTGACACCCCTCCCAGTCTGGACCATTGTGGCCTCACCCCCTCCCCTGGGGCCATCCGACCCATCCCAGTATAGACCAGTAAGGCACCGAGTGGCCACCATGGACTCCCACACGCCTGCCAGTTCATCCCAGTTCATCCCAGTCCACTCTTCGTCCATCCCAGGTTTCTCTGGTCACCCTCCCAGTGCTCTCAGTCCATCCCAGTCCCGCAGGTGTTGGTGCTTGGGGCTTGATGAGCTGGTGCCTGTCCGCAACGTGGAGCGGCTCAAACGGGACCTCAGGGTGAGGGGGGCGCGGATTTGGGGGGATCCTGGGGGTCCTGAGTTGTCGTGGAGGGGGTTTTTGGGTTGTGGGGGGTCTGGGGGGAGTCCTGGGGGCTGCTTTGGGTGCTTTGGGGGGTATTCGGGAGGTTTGGGCGGCCCATTTGAGGCATCAAAGAACCTGAGGAGGGTTTTGATACCTCCTGGAGGTGGAGGGGGCCGTGGGGGTGAGCTGGCTGTCCCACGGGGCTCCTGGCTGTCCCTCGATGTCCCTGGGGTGCCCTGGCTGTCACTTAGGTGTCCCTCGGGGTGCCCTGGCTGTCCCTAGGGTACCCTAGCTGTCCCCTAGGTGTCCCTGGGGTGCCCTGACTGTCCCTAGGTGTCCCTGGGGGTACCCTGGCTGTCCCTGGAGGTGCCCTGCCTGTCCCCTAGGTGTCCCTGGGGGTGTCCTGCCTTGCCCTAGGTGTCCCTGGGGGTGCCCTGGCTGTCCCCTCCGTGTCCCTGGGGGTGCCCTGGGTGTCCCTGGGGTGCCCTGGCTGACCCCAAGGTGTCCCTTGGGGTGCCCAGAGTGTCCCTAGGAGGTCCCTGGCTGTCCCCTAGGGGTCTCTGGGGGTGCCCTGGCTGTCCCGTCAGTGTCACTGGGGGTGCCCTGCCTGTCCCTTAGGTGTCCCTGGGGGTGCCCTGGCTGTCCCTAGGGTGCCCTGGCTGTGCCCTCGGTGTCTCTGGGGGTGCCCTGGCTGTCCCTAGGGTGCCATGGCTGTCCCTAGGGTGCCCTGGCTGTCCTTTCGGTGTCCGTGGGGGTGCCCTGGGAGTCCCTGGGGTGCCCTGGCTGTCCCCTAGGTGTCCCTGGGGGGGCCCTGGCTGTCCCCTAGGTGTCCCTGGGGGTGCCCTGCCTGTCCCTAGGGTGCCCTATCTGTCCCCTACGTGTCCCTGGGGGTGCCCTGGCTGTCCCCTAGGTGTCCCTGGGCGTGCCCATGGTGTCCCGGGCGTTCCCTGGCTGTCCCGTAGGTGTCCCTGGCGGCGCCCTGGGTGTCCCTGGGGTGCCCGGGAGGTCCCCTACGTGTCCCTGGGTACCCTGGGTGTCCCTGGACTGCCCTGGGGTGCCCTGGCTTTCCCGTAGGTGTCCCTGGGCTGCCCTGGCTGTCCTTGGGGTGCCCTGGCTGTCCTTGGTGTCCCAGAGGGTGCCCTGGCTGTCCCGTAGGTGTCCCTGGGCTGCCTTGGCTGTCCCTAGGGTGCCCTGGCTGTGCCCTAGGTGTCCCTGGGGTGCCCTGGCTGTCCCCTCAGTGTCCCTGGGGGTGCGCTGGCTGTCTCCTAGGTGTCCCTGGGGGTGCCCTGGCTGTTCTCTAGGTGTCCCTGGGGGTGCCCTGGGTGTCTCCTAGGTGTCCCTGGGGGTGCCCTGGGTGTCCCTGGCGTGACCTGGCTGTCTCCTAGGTGTCCCTGTGGGTGCCCTCCCTGTCCCTCGGGATGCCCTGGCTGTCCCCTAGGTGTCCCTGGGGGTGCCCTGGGTGTCCCTGGGGTGCCCTGGCTGTCCCCTAGGTGTCCCTGGGGGGGCCCTGGCTGTCCCCTAGGTGTCCCTGGGGCTGCCCTGTCTGTCCGTGGGGGGCCCTGGCTGTCCCCTAGGTGTCCCTGGGGGTGTCCTGGCTGTCCCTGGGGTGCCCTGGCTGTCCCCTAGATGTCCCTGGAGGTCGCCTAGGTGTCCCTGGGGTGCCCTGGCTGTCCCCTAGGTGTCCCAGGGGGTGCCCTGGCTGTCCCCTAGGTGTCCCTAAAGGTACCCTCGCTGTCCCTGGGGTGCCCTGGCTGTCCCCTTGGTGGCCCTGGAGGTGCCCTGGGTGTCCCTGGGGGTGCCCTGGAGGTCCCCTTGGTGTCCCTGGGGGTGCCCTGGCTGTCCCTGGGGTGCCCTGGCTGTCCCCTAGGTGTCCCTGGGTGTGCCCTGGGTATCCCTGGGGGTGCCCTGGTTTTCCCCTAGGTGTCCCTGGGGGTGCCCTGGCTATCCCTGGGGTACTCTGGATGTCCCCTTGGTGTCCCTGGGGGTGCCCTGGCTCTCCCTAGGGTGCCCTAACTGTGCCCTAGGGGTCCCTGGGGGTACCCTGGCTGTCCCTAGGGTGCCCTGGCTGTCACCTAGGTGTCCCTTGGGGTGCGCTGGTGTCCCTGGGGGTGCCCTGCCTGTCCCCTAGGTGTCCCTGGGGGTGCCCTGGCTGTTCCTGGATTGCCCTGGCTGTCCCCTAGGTGTCCCTGGGGGTGCCCTGGCTGTCCCCTAGGTGTCCCTGGGGGTGCCCTGGGTGTCCCTGGGGGTGCCCTGGCTTTCCCCTAGGTGGCCCTGGGGGTGCCCTGGGTGTCCCTGGGGGTGCCCTGGAGGTCCCCTTGGTGTCCCTGGGGGTGCCCTGGCTGTCCCTGGGGTGCCCTGGCTGTCCCCAAGGTGTCCCTGGGGGTGCCTTGCCTGTCCTCTCGGTGTCCCTGGGGGTGCCCTGGCTGTGCCCTCGGTGTCCTTGGGGGTGCCCTGGCTGTCCCTAGGGTGCCTTGGCTGTCCCCTAGGTGTCCCGGGGGGGGCCCTGGGTGTCCCTGGGCGTGCACAGGGTGTCCCTGGGGTTCCCTGGCTGTCCCCTAGGTGTCCCGGGGGGGGCCGTGGCTGTCCCCTAGGTGTCCCTGGGTTACCCTGGCTGTCCCCTAGGTGTCCTTGCCTCGCTCGTATCCTCGACTCCGCCTGCGGCGCCATGGTGACACCCCTCCCAGTCTGGACCATTGTGGCCTCACCCCCTCCCCTGGGGCCATCCGACCCATCCCAGTATAGACCAGTAAGGCACCGAGTGGCCACCATGGACTCCCACACGCCTGCCAGTTCATCCCAGTTCATCCCAGTCCACTCTTCGTCCATCCCAGGTTTCTCTGGTCACCCTCCCAGTGCTCTCAGTCCATCCCAGTCCCGCAGGTGTTGGTGCTTGGGGCTTGATGAGCTGGTGCCTGTCCGCAACGTGGAGCGGCTCAAACGGGACCTCAGGGTGAGGGGGGCGCGGATTTGGGGGGATCCTGGGGGTCCTGAGTTGTAGTGGAGAGGGTTTTTGGGTTGTGGGGGGTCTGGGGGGCGTCCTGGGGGCTGATTTGGGTGCTTTGGGGGGTATTCGGGAGGTTTGGGCGGCCCATTTGAGGCATCAAAGAACCTGAGGAGGGTTTTGATAGTTCCTGGAGGTGGAGGCGGCCGTGGGGGTGAGCTGGCTGTCCCAGGGGGTTCCTGGCTGTCCCTCGATGTCCCTGGGGTGCCCTGGCTGTCACTTAGGTGTCCCTCGGGGTGCCCTGGCTGTCCCTAGGGTACCCTAGCTGTCCCCTAGGTGTCCCTGGGGTGCCCTGACTGTCCCTAGGTGTCCCTGGGGGTGCCCTGGGTGTCCCTGGCGTGACCTGGCTGTCTCCTAGGTGTCCCTGTGGGTGCCCTCCCTGTCCCTCGGGATGCCCTGGCTGTCCCCTAGGTGTCCCTGGGGGTGCCCTGGGTGTCCCTGGGGTGCCCTGGCTGTCCCCAAGGTGTCCCTGGGGGGGCCCTGGCTGTCCCCTAGGTGTCCCTGGGGCTGCCCTGTCTGTCCGTGGGGGGCCCTGGCTGTCCCCTAGGTGTCCCTGGGGGTGTCCTGGCTGTCCCTGGGGTGCCCTGGCTGTCCCCTAGATGTCCCTGGAGGTCGCCTAGGTGTCCCTGGGGTGCCCTGGCTGTCCCCTAGGTGTCCCAGGGGGTGCCCTGGCTGTCCCCTAGGTGTCCCTAAAGGTGCCCTCGCTGTCCCTGGGGTGCCCTGGCTGTCCCCTTGGTGGCCCTGGAGGTGCCCTGGGTGTCCCTGGGGGTGCCCTGGAGGTCCCCTTGGTGTCCCTGGGGGTGCCCTGGCTGTCCCTGGGGTGCCCTGGCTGTCCCCTAGGTGTCCCTGGGTGTGCCCTGGGTATCCCTGGGGGTGCCCTGGTTTTCCCCTAGGTGTCCCTGGGGGTGCCCTGGCTATCCCTGGGGTACTCTGGATGTCCCCTTGGTGTCCCTGGGGGTGCCCTGGCTCTCCCTAGGGTGCCCTAACTGTGCCCTAGGGGTCCCTGGGGGTACCCTGGCTGTCCCTAGGGTGCCCTGGCTGTCACCTAGGTGTCCCTTGGGGTGCGCTGGTGTCCCTGGGGGTGCCCTGCCTGTCCCCTAGGTGTCCCTGGGGGTGCCCTGGCTGTCCCTGGATTGCCCTGGCTGTCCCCTAGGTGTCCCTGGGGGTGCCCTGGCTGTCCCCTAGGTGTCCCTGGGGGTGCCCTGGGTGTCCCTGGGGGTGCCCTGGCTTTCCCCTAGGTGGCCCTGGGGGTGCCCTGGGTGTCCCTGGGGGTGCCCTGGAGGTCCCCTTGGTGTCCCTGGGGGTGCCCTGGCTGTCCCTGGGGTGCCCTGGCTGTCCCCAAGGTGTCCCTGGGGGTGCCTTGCCTGTCCTCTCGGTGTCCCTGGGGGTGCCCTGGCTGTGCCCTCGGTGTCCTTGGGGGTGCCCTGGCTGTCCCTAGGGTGCCTTGGCTGTCCCCTAGGTGTCCCGGGGGGGGCCCTGGGTGTCCCTGGGCGTGCACAGGGTGTCCCTGGGGTTCCCTGGCTGTCCCCTAGGTGTCCCGGGGGGGGCCGTGGCTGTCCCCTAGGTGTCCCTGGGTTGCCCTGGCTGTCCCCTAGGTGTCCTTGCCTCGCTCGTATCCTCGACTCCGCCTGCGGCGCCATGGTGACACCCCTCCCAGTCTGGACCATTGTGGCCTCACCCCCTCCCCTGGGGCCATCCGACCCATCCCAGTATAGACCAGTAAGGCACCGAGTGGCCACCATGGACTCCCACACGCCTGCCAGTTCATCCCAGTTCATCCCAGTCCACTCTTCGTCCATCCCAGGTTTCTCTGGTCACCCTCCCAGTGCTCTCAGTCCATCCCAGTCCCGCAGGTGTTGGTGCTTGGGGCTTGATGAGCTGGTGCCTGTCCGCAACGTGGAGCGGCTCAAACGGGACCTCAGGGTGAGGGGGGCGCGGATTTGGGGGGATCCTGGGGGTCCTGAGTTGTAGTGGAGAGGGTTTTTGGGTTGTGGGGGGTCTGGGGGGCGTCCTGGGGGCTGATTTGGGTGCTTTGGGGGGTATTCGGGAGGTTTGGGCGGCCCATTTGAGGCATCAAAGAACCTGAGGAGGGTTTTGATAGTTCCTGGAGGTGGAGGCGGCCGTGGGGGTGAGCTGGCTGTCCCAGGGGGTTCCTGGCTGTCCCTCGATGTCCCTGGGGTGCCCTGGCTGTCACTTAGGTGTCCCTCGGGGTGCCCTGGCTGTCGCTAGGGTACCCTAGCTGTCCCCTAGGTGTCCCTGGGGTGCCCTGACTGTCCCTAGGTGTCCCTGGGGGTACCCTGGCTGTCCCTGGAGGTGCCCTGCCTGTCCCCTAGGTGTCCCTGGGGGTGTCCTGCCTTGCCCTAGGTGTCCCTGGGGGTGCCCTGGCTGTCCCCTCCGTGTCCCTGGGGGTGCCCTGGGTGTCCCTGGGGTGCCCTGGCTGACCCCAAGGTGTCCCTTGGGGTGCCCAGAGTGTCCCTAGGAGGTCCCTGGCTGTCCCCTAGGGGTCTCTGGGGGTGCCCTGGCTGTCCCGTCAGTGTCACTGGGGGTGCCCTGCCTGTCCCTTAGGTGTCTCTGGGGGTGCCCTGGCTGTCCCTAGGGTGCCCTGGCTGTGCCCTCGGTGTCTCTGGGGGTGCCCTGGCTGTCCCTAGGGTGCCATGGCTGTCCCTAGGGTGCCCTGGCTGTCCTTTCGGTGTCCCTGGGGGTGCCCTGGGAGTCCCTGGGGTGCCCTGGCTGTCCCCTAGGTGTCCCTGGGGGGGCCCTGGCTGTCCCCTAGGTGTCCCTGGGGGTGCCCTGCCTGTCCCTAGGGTGCCCTGGCTGTCCCCTACGTGTCCCTGGGGGTGCCCTGGCTGTCCCCTAGGTGTCCCTGGGCGTGCCCATGGTGTCCCGGGCGTTCCCTGGCTGTCCCGTAGGTGTCCCTGGCGGGGCCCTGGGTGTCCCTGGGGTGCCCGGGAGGTCCCCTACGTGTCCCTGGGTACCCTGGGTGTCCCTGGACTGCCCTGGGGTGCCCTGGCTTTCCCGTAGGTGTCCCTGGGCTGCCCTGGCTGTCCTTGGGGTGCCCTGGCTTTCCTTGGTGTCCCAGAGGGTGCCCTGGCTGTCCCGTAGGTGTCCCTGGGCTGCCCTGGCTGTCCCTAGGGTGCCCTGGCTGTGCCCTAGGTGTCCCTGGGGTGCCCTGGCTGTCCCCTCAGTGTCCCTGGGGGTGCGCTGGCTGTCTCCTAGGTGTCCCTGGGGGTGCCCTGGCTGTTCTCTAGGTGTCCCTGGGGTGCCCTGGGTGTCCCTGGCGTGCCCTGGCTGTCTCCTAGGTGTCCCTGGGGGTGCCCTGGGTGTCCCTGGCGTGACCTGGCTGTCTCCTAGGTGTCCCTGTGGGTGCCCTCCCTGTCCCTCGGGATGCCCTGGCTGTCCCCTAGGTGTCTCTGGGGGTGCCCTGGGTGTCCCTGGGGTGCCCTGGCTGTCCCCTAGGTGTCCCTGGGGGTGCCCTGGGTGTCCCTGGGGTGCCCTGGCTGTCCCCTAGGTGTCCCTGGTGGTGCCCTGGCTGTCCCCTTCGTGTCTTGGGGGTGCCCTGGCTGTCCCTAAGGTGCCCTGGCTGTCCCCTAGGTGTCCCTGGGGTTGCCCAGGGTGTCTCTGGGGTGCCCTGGCTGTCGTGTCGGTGTCCCTGGGGGTGCCCTGGGTGTCCCTGGGAGTGCCCTGGCTGTCCCCTAGGTGTCCATGGGGGTGCCCTGGGTGTCCCTGGGGTTCCCTGGCTGTCTCCTAGGTGTCCCTGGGGGGGCCCTGGGTGTCCCTGGGGGTGCCCAGGGTGTCCCTGGGGTTCCCTGGCTGTCCCGTAGGTGTCCCTGGGGGTTCCCTGGATGTCCCTGGAGGTGCACAGGGTGTCACTGGGGTTCCCTGGCTGTCCCGTACCTGTCCCTGGGGTTCCCTGGAGGTCCCCTAGGTGTCCCTGGGGGTGCCCTCGCTGTCCCTGTGGTGCCCTGGCTGTCCCCTAGGTGTCCCTGGGGGTGCCCTGGGCGTCCCTGTGGGTGCCCTGCCTGTCCCCTAGGTGTCCCTGGGGGTGCCCTGCCTGTCCCCTAGGTGTCGTTGGAGGTGCCCTGGGTGTCCCTGGGGGTGCCCTGGCTGTCCCCTAGGTGTCCCTGGGGGTGCCCTGGGTGTCTCTGGGGTGCCCTGGCTGTCCCCTGGGTGTCCCTGGGGGTGCCCTGGGTGTCCCTGGGGGGACCCTGGCTGTCCCCTAGGTGTCCCTGGGGTGTCCTGGCTGTCCCCTAGGTGTCCCTGGGTGTGCCCTGGGTGTCCCTGGGGGTGCACAGGGTGTCCCTGAGGTTCCCTGGCTGTCCCCTAGGTGTCCCTGGGGGGGCCCTGGCTGTCCCCTAGGTGTCCCTGGGTGTGCCCTGGGTGTCTCTGGGGGTGCACAGGGTGTCCCTGGGGTTCCCTGGCTGTCCCCTAGGTGTCCCTGGGGGTGCCCTGGCTGTCCCGTACGTGTCTCTGGGGATACCCTGGAGGTCCCCTAGGTGTCCCTGGGGGTGACCTCGGTGTCCCTGGGGGAGCCCTGGGTGTGCCTGGCGTGCCCTGGCTGTCCCCTAGGTGTCCCTGGGGGGGCCCTGGCTGTCCCTGGGGTGCCCTGGCTGTCCCCTAGGTGGCCCTGGGGGTGCCCTGGGTGTCCCTGGGGGTGCCCTGGAGGTCCCCTAGGTGTCCCTGGGGGTGCCCTGGGTGTCCCTGGTGTGCCCTGGCTGTCCCCAAGGTGTCCCTGTGGGTGCCCAAAGTGTCCCTGGAAGTGCCCTGGCTGTCCCCTAGGGGTCTCTGGGGGTGCCCTGGCTGTCCCGTCAGTGTCCCTGGGGGTGCCCTGCCTGTCCCCTAGGTGTCCCTGGAGGTCCCCTTGGTGTCCCTGGGGGTGCCCAGGGTGTTCCTTAGGTGTCCCTGGGGGTGCCCTGGCTGTCCCTGGGGTGCTCTGGATGTCCCCTTGGTGTCCCTGGGGGTGCCCTGGCTGTCCCTAGGGTGCCCTGGCTGTGCCCTAGGGGTCCCTGGGGGTGCCCTGGCTGTCCCTAGGGTGCCCTGGCTGTCACCTAGGTGTCCCTTGGGGTGCGTTGGTGTCCCTCGGGGTGCCCTGGCTGTCCCCTAGGTGTCCCTGGGGGTGCCCTGCCTCTCCCCTAGGTGTCCCTGGGGGTGCCCTGGCTGTCCCCTAGGTGTCCCTGGGGGTCCCCTAGGTGTCCCTGGGGGTGCCCTGGCTGTCCCCTAGGTGTCCCTGGGGGTGCCCTGGGTGTCCCTGGGGGTGCCCTCGCTGTCCCTGGGGTGCCCTGGCAGTCCCCTAGGTGGCCCTGGGGGTGCCCTGGGTGTCCCTGGGGGTGCCCTGGAGGTCCCCTAGGTGTCCCTGGGGGTGCCCTGGCTGTGCCCTCGGTGTCCCTGGGGGTGCCCTCCCTGTCCCTCGGGATGCCCTGGCTGTCACCTAGGTGTCCCTGGGGGTGCCCTGGGTGTCCCTGGGGTGCCCTGGCTGTCCCCTAGGTTTCCCTGGGGGGGCCCTGGCTGTCCCCTAGGTATCCCTGGGGGTGCCCTGGCTGTCCCTGGGGTGCCCTGGCTGTCCCCTAGGTGTCCCTGGGGGTGGCCTGGCTGTCCCTGGGGTGCCCTGGCTGTCCCCTAGATGTCCCTGGAGGTCGCCTAGGTGTCCCTGGGGGTGCCCTCGCTGTCTCTGGGGTGCCCTGGCTGTCCCCTAGGTGTCCCTGGGGGTGCCCTCGCTGTCCCTGGGGTGCCCTGGCTGTCCCCTGGGTGTGCCCTGGGTGTCCCTGGGGTGCCCTGGCTTTCCCCTAGGTGTCCCTGGGGGTGCCCTGATTGTCCCTGGGGTGCCCAGGGGGTGCCCTGGCTGTCCCCTCGGTGTCCCTGGGGGTGCCCATGGTGTCCCTGGGAGTGCCCTGGCTGTCCCCTAGGTGTCCCTGGGGGTGCCCTGGCTGTCCCCTTCGTGTCTTGGGGGTGCCCTCGCTGTCCCTGGTGTGCCCTGGCTGTCCCCTTGGTGGCCCTGGGGGTGCCCTGGGTGTCCCTGGGGGTGCCCTGGAGGTCCCCTTGGTGTCCCTGGGGGTGCCCTGGCTGTCCCTGGGGTGCCCTGGCTGTCCCCTAGGTGTACCTGGGGTGCCCTGGCTGTCCCCTAGGTGTCCCTGGGGGTGCCCTGGCTGTCCCCTTGGTGTCCCTGGGGTGCCCTGGCTGTCCCCTAGGTGTCACTGGGGGGGCCTTGGCTGTCCTTGGGGTGCTCTGGCTGTCCCCTTGGTGTCCCTGGGGGAGCCCTGGGTGTCCCTGGGGTGCCCTGGGGGTGCCCTGCCTGTCCTCTAGGTGTCCCTGGGGGTGCCCTGGCTGTCACCTCGGTGTCCCTGGGGGTGCCCTGCCTGTCCCCTAAATGTCCCTGGGGGGGCCCTGGCTGTCCCCTAGGTGTCCCTGGGGGTGACCTGGGTGTCCCTGGAGTGCCCTGGCTGTCCCCTAAATGTCCCTGGGGGTGCCCTGGCTTTCCCCTCGGTGTCCCTGGGGGTGCTCTACCTGTCCCCTAGGTGTCCCTAAAGGTGCCCTGGCTGTCCCCTAGGTGTCCCTGGGGGTGACCTGGGTGTCCCTGGAGTGCCCTGGCTGTCCCCTAAATGTCCCTGGGGGTGCCCTGGCTTTCCCCTCGGTGTCCCTGGGGGTGCCCTGCCTGTCCCCTAGGTGTCGTTAGGGGTGCCCGTGGTTTCCCTGGGGTACCCTGGCTGTCCCCTAGGGGTCTCTGAGGGTGCCCTGGCTCTCCCGTCAGTGTCCCTGTGGGTTCCCTGCCTGTCCACTAGGTGTCCCTGGGGGTGCCCTGGGTGTCCCTGGGGGTGCCCTGCCTGTCCCCTAGGTGTCCCTGGGGGGGCCCTGGCTGTCCCTCGGGTTCCCTGGCTGTCCCCTAGGTGTCCCTGGGGGTGACCTGGGTGTCCCTGGAGTGCCCTGGCTGTCCTCTAGGTGTCCCTGGGGGTGCCCTGGCTGTCCCCCAGGTGTCCCTCGGGGTGACCTGGGTGTCCCTGGAGTGCCCTGGCTGTCCCCTAAATGTCCCTGGGGGTGCCCTGGCTTTCCCCTCGGTGTCCCTGGGGGTGCCCTGGGTGTCCCTGGGGTGCCCTGGCTGTCCCCATGGTGTCCCTGTGGGTGCCCAGAGTGTCCCTGGGAGTGCCCTGGCTGTCCGCTAGGGGTCTCAGAGTGTGCCCTGGCTGTCCCGTCAGTGTCCCTGTGGGTTCCCTGCCTGTCCCCTAGGTGTCCCT
Source organism: Chamaea fasciata (assembly GCF_029207755.1). Taxonomy (NCBI): domain Eukaryota; kingdom Metazoa; phylum Chordata; class Aves; order Passeriformes; family Sylviidae; genus Chamaea; species Chamaea fasciata. Next base: position 33,065 of record NW_027094263.1, on the reverse strand, counting down.
GCTGTCCCCTAGGTGTCCCCTGGGGGTGCCCTGGGTGTCCCTGGGGGTGCCCTAGCTGTCCTCTAGGTGTCCCTGGGGGTGCCCTGGGTGTCCCTGGAGTGCCCTGGCTGTCCCCTAAATGTCCCTGGGGGTGCCCTGGCTTTCCCCTCGGTGTCCCTGGGGTGGCCTGCCTGTCCCCTAGGTGTCCCTGGGGGTGCCCTGGGGTGTCCTTGGGGTGCCCTGGGGGTGCCCTGCCTGTCTCCTAGGTGTCCCTGGGGGGGCCCTGGCTGTCCCCTAGGTATCCCTGGGGTGCCCTGCCTGTCCCCTAGGTGTCCCTGGTGGTTCCCTGCCTGTCCCCTAGGTGTCCCTGGGGGTGCCCTGGGTGTCCCTGGGGGCGCCCTGCCTGTCCCCTAGGTGTCCCTGGGTGTGCCCTGGGTGTCTCTGGGGTGCCCTGGCTTTCCCCTAGGTGTCCCTGGGGGTGCCCTGGCTGTCCCTGGAGTGCCATGGCTGTCCCGTCGGTGTCCCTGGGAGTGCCCTGATTGTCCCTGGGGTGCCCAGGAGGTGCCCTGGCTGTCCCCTCGGTGTCCCCTGGGGGTGCCCATGGTGTCCCTGGGAGTGCCCTGGCTGTCCCCTAGGTGTCCCTGGGGGTGCCCTGAGTGTCCCTGAGGTGCCCTGGCTGTCCCCTAGGTGTCCCTGGGGGTGCCCTGGCTGTCCCCTTCGTGTCTTGGGGGTGCCCCTCGCTGTCCCTGGTGTGCCCTGGCTGTCCCCTTGGTGGCACTGGGGGTGCCCTGGGTGTCCCTGGGGGTGCCCTGGAGGTCCCCTTGGTGTCCCTGGGGGTGCCCTGGCTGTCCCTGTGGTGCCCTGGCTGTCCCCTAGGTGTCCCTGGGTGTGCCCTGGGTGTCCCTGGGGGTGCCCTGCCTGTCCCCTTGGTGTCCCAGGGGGTGCCCTGGGTGTCCCTGGGGTGCCCTGGCTGTCCCCTAGGTGTCACTGGGGGGGGCCCTGGCTGTCCTTGGGGTGCTCTGGCTGTCCCCTTGGTGTCCCTGGGGGAGCCCTGGTTGTCCCTGGGGTGCCCTGGGGGGTGCCCTGCCTGTCCTCTAGGTGTCCCTGGGGGTGCCCTGGCTGTCCCCTCGGTGTCCCCTGGGGGTGCCCTGCCTGTCCCCCTAGGTGTCCCTGGGGGGGCCCCTGGCTGTCCCCTAGGTGTCCCTGGGGGTGACCTGGGTGTCCCTGGAGTGCCCTGGCTGTCCCTAGGGTGCCTTGGCCTGTCCCCTAGGTGTCCCGGGGGGGGCCCTGGGTGTCCCTGGGCGTGCACAGGGTGTCCCTGGGGTTCCCTGGCTGTCCCCTAGGTGTCCCGGGGGGGGCCGTGGCTGTCCCCTAGGTGTCCCTGGGGGTGCACAGGGTGTCCCTGGGGTTCCTGGCTGTCAACTAGGTGTCCCTGGGGGGGCCCTGGTGTCCCTGGGTTGCCCTGGCTGTCCCCTAGGTGTCCTTGCCTCGCTCGTATCCTCGACTCGCCTGCGGCGCCATGGTGACACCCCTCCCAGTCTGGACCATTGTGGCCTCACCCCCTCCCCTGGGGCCATCCGACCCATCCCAGTATAGACCAGTAAGGCACCGAGTGGCCACCATGGACTCCCACACGCCTGCCAGTTCATCCCAGTTCATCCCAGTCCACTCTTCGTCCATCCCAGGTTTCTCTGGTCACCCTCCCAGTGCTCTCAGTCCATCCCAGTCCCGCAGGTGTTGGTGCTTGGGGCTTGATGAGCTGGTGCCTGTCCGCAACGTGGAGCGGCTCAAACGGGACCTCAGGGTGAGGGGGGGCGCGGATTTGGGGGGATCCTGGGGGTCCTGAGTTGTCGTGGAGGGGTTTTTTGGGTTGTGGGGGATCTGGGGGGAGTCCTGGGGGCTGCTTTGGGTGCTTTGGGGGGTATTCGGGAGGTTTGGGCGGCCCATTTGAGGCATCAAAGAACCTGAGGAGGGTTTTGATAGCTCCTGGAGGTGGAGGCGGCCGTGGGGGTGAGCTGGCTGTCCCAGGGGGTTCCTGGCTGTCCCTCGATGTCCCTGGGGTGCCCTGGCTGTCACTGAGGTGTCCCTGGGTGTGCCCTGTGTATCCCTGGGGGTGCCCTGGCTTTCCCCTTGGTGTCCCTGGGGGTGCCCTGGCTCTCCCTAGGGTGCCCTGGCTGTGCCCTAGGGGTCCCTGGGGGTGCCCTGGCTGTCCCTAGGGTGCCCTGGCTTTCACCTAGGTGTCCCTTGGGGTGCGCTGGTGTCCCTGGGGGTGCCCTGCCTGTCCCCTAGGTGTCCCTGGGGGTGCCCTGGCTGTCCCTGGAGTGCCCTGGCTGTCCCCTAGGTGTCCCTGGGGGTGCCCTGGGCTGTCCCCTAGGTGTCCCTGGGGGTGCCCTGGCTGTCCCCTAGGTGTCCCTGGGGGTGCCCTTCCTCTCCCCTAGGTGTCCCTGGGGGTGCCCTGGCTGTCCCCTAGGTGTCCTTGGGGGTGCCCTGGGTGTCCCTGGGGGTGCCCTGGCTGTCCCCCTAGGTGTCGCTGGGGGTGCCCTGGGTGTCCCTGGGGGTGCCCTCGCTGTCCCTGGGTGCCTTGGCTGTCCCCTAGGTGGCCCTGGGGGTGCCCTGGGTGTCCCTGGGGGTGCCCTGGAGGTCCCCTTGGTGTCCCTGGAATGCCCTGGCTGTCCCCAAGGTGTCCCTGGGGGTGCCTTGCCTGTCCTCTCGGTGTCCCTGGGGGTGCCCTGGCTGTCCTCTAGGTGTCCCTGGGGGTGCCCTGGGTGTCCCTGGAGTGCCCTGGCTGTCCCCTAAATGTCCCTGGGGGTGCCCTGGCTTTCCCCTCGGTGTCCCTGGGGGTGGCCTGCCTGTCCCCTAGGTGTCCCTGGGGGTGCCCTGGGTGTCCTTGGGGCGCCCTGGGGGTGCCCTGCCTGTCCCCTAGGTGTCCCTGGGGGGGCCCTGGCTGTCCCCTAGGTATCCCTGGGGTGCCCTGCCTGTCCCCTAGGTGTCCCTGGTGGTTCCCTTCCTGTCCCCTAGGTGTCCCTGGGGGTGCCCTGGGTGTCCCTGGGGGCGCACTGTCTGTCCCCTAGGTGTCCCTGGGTGTGCCCTGGGTGTCTCTGGGGTGCCCTGGCTTTCCCCTAGGTGTCCCTGGGGGTGCCCTGGCTGTCCCTGGGGTGCCCAGGGGGTGCCCTGGCTGTCCCCTCGGTGTCCCTGGGGGTGCCCATGGTGTCCCTGGGAGTGCCCTGGCTGTCCCCTAGGTGTCCCTGGGGGTGCCCTGAGTGTCCCTGAGGTGCCCTGGCTGTCCCCTAGGTGTCCCTGGGGGTGCCCTGGCTGTCCCCTTCGTGTCTTGGGGGTGCCCTCGCTGTCCCTGGTGTGCCCTGCTGTCCCCTTGGTGGCCCTGGGGGTGCCCTGGGTGTCCCTGGGGGTGCCCTGGAGGTCCCCTTGGTGTCCCCTGGGGGTGCCCTGGCTGTCCCTGGGGTGCCCTGGCTGTCCCCTAGGTGTCCCTGGGTGTGCCCTGGGTGTCCCTGGGGGGGCGCTGGCTATCCCCTAGGTGTCCCTGGGGGGGCCCTGGCTGTCCCTGGGGTGCCCTGGCTGTCCCCTTGGTGTCCCTTGGGGGGCCCTGGCTGTCCCCTAGGTGTCCCTGGGCGTACCCTTCCTGTCCTCTAGGCGTCCCTGGGGGTTCCCTGGCTGTCCCTCGGGTTCCCTGACTGTCCCCTAGGTGTCCCTGGAGTGCCTAGGGTGTCCCTGGGGTTCCCTGGCTGTCCCCTAGGTGTCCCTGGGGGGGCCCTGGGTGTCCCTGGGGGTGCACAGAGTGTCAGTGGGGTTCCCTGGCTGTCCCGTACGTGTCCGTGGGGTTCCCTGGCTGTCCCCTAGGTTTCCCTGGGGGTGCCCTGAGTGTCCCTGGGCTGCCCTGGCTGTCCCCTAGGTGTCCCTGGGGGTGCCCTCGCTGTCCCTGGGGTGCCCTGGCTGTCCCCTAGGTGTCTCTGGGGGTTCCCTGCGTGTCCCCTAGGTGTCCTTGGGGGTGCCCTGGCGGTCCCTAGGGTGCCCCGGCTGTCCCCTAGGTGTCCCTGGGGGTGCCCTGGGTGTCTCTGGGGTGCCCTGGCTGTCCCCTGGGTGTCCCTGGGGGTGCCCTGGGTGTCCCTGGGGGGGCCCTGGCTGTCCCCTAGGTGTCCCTGGGGGTGCCCTGGCTGTCCCCTAGGTGTCCCTGGGGGGGCCCTGGCTGTCCCCTAGGTGTCCCTGGGTGTGCCCTGGGTGTCTCTGGGGGTGCACACGGTGTCCCTGGGGTTCCCTGGCTGTCCCCTAGGTGTCCCTGGGGGTGCCCTGGCTGTGCCGTACGTGTCCCTGGGGATACCCTGGAGGTCCCCTAGGTGTCCCTGGGGGTGCCCTGGGTGTCCCTGGGGTGCCCTGGGGTGCCCTGGCTGTCCCCTAGGTGTCCCTGGGGGTGCCCTGGCTGTCCCTGGGGGTGCCATGGCTGTCCCTGGGGTGCCCAGGGGGTGCCCTGGCTGTCCACAAGGTGTCCCTGGGGTTGCCTTCGCTGTCCCCTCGGTGTCCATGGGGTGCCCTGGCTGTCCCCTCGGTGTCCCTGGAGGTTCCCAGGGTGTCCCTGGGAGTGCCCTGGCTGTCCCCTAGGTGTCCCTGGGGGTGCCCTGGCTGTCCCCTAGGTTTCCCTGGGGGTGCCCTGGCTGTCCCCTAGGTGTCCCTGGGGGTGCCCTGGGTGTCCCTGGAGTGCCCTGGCTGTCCCCTAAATGTCCCTGGGGGTGCCCTGGCTGTCCCCTAGGTGTCACTGAGGGTGTCCTGCCTTCCCCTAGGTGTCCCTGGGGGTGCCCTGGCTTTCCCCTCGGTGTCCCTGGGGGTGCCCTGCCTGTCCCCTAGATGTCCCTGGGGGTGCCCTGGGTGTCCCTGGGGGGGCGCTGGCTATCCCCTAGGTGTCCCTGGGGGGGCCCTGGCTGTCCCCTAGGTGTCCCTGGGGGTGCCCTTCCTGTCCTCTAGGTGTCCCTGGGGGTTCCCTGTCTGTCCCTCGGGTTCCCTGACTGTCCCCTAGGTGTCCCTGGGAGTGCCTAGGGTGTCTCTGGGGTTCCCTGGCTGTCCCCTAGGTGTCCCTGGGGGGGCCCTGGGTGTCCCTGGGGGTGCACAGGGTGTCAGTGGGGTTCCCTGGCTGTCCCGTACGTGTTCCTGGGGTTCCCTGGCTGTCCCCTAGGTTTCCCTGGGGGTGCCCTGAGTGTCCCTGGGCTGCCCTGGCTGTCCCCTAGGTGTCCCTGGGGGGGCCCTCGCTGTCCCTGGGGTGCCCTGGCTGTCCCTGGGGTGCCTTGGCTGTCCCCTAGGTGGACCTGGGGGTGCCCTGGGTGTCCCTGGGGGTGCCCTGGAGGTCCCCTTGGTGTCCCTGGGGTGCCCTGGCTGTCCCCAAGGTGTCCCTGGGGGTGCCTTGCCTGTCCTCTCGGTGTCCCTGGGGGTGCCCTGGCTGTCCTCTAGGTGTCCCTGGGGGTGCCCTGGGTGTCCCTGGAGTGCCCTGGCAGTCCCCTAAATGTCCCTGGGGGTGCCCTGGCTTTCCCCTCGGTGTCCCTGGGGGTGGCCTGCCTGTCCCCTAGGTGTCCCTGGGGGTGCCCTGGGTGTCCTTGGGGCGCCCTGGGGGTGCCCTGCCTGTCCCCTAGGTGTCCCTGGTGTGCCCTGGCTGTCCCCTTGGTGGCCCTGGGGGTGCCCTGGGTGTCCCTGGGGGTGCCCTGGAGGTCCCCTTGGTGTCCCTGGGGGTGCCCTGGCTGTCCCTGGGGTGCCCTGGCTGTCCCCTAGGTGTCCCTGGGTGTGCCCTGGGTGTCCCTGGGGGGGCGCTGGCTATCCCCTAGGTGTCCCTGGGGGGGCCCTGGCTGTCCCTGGGGTGCCCTGGCTGTCCCCTTGGTGTCCCTTGGGGGGCCCTGGCTGTCCCCTAGGTGTCCCTGGGCGTACCCTTCCTGTCCTCTAGGCGTCCCTGGGGGTTCCCTGGCTGTCCCTCGGGTTCCCTGACTGTCCCCTAGGTGTCCCTGGGAGTGCCTAGGGTGTCCCTGGGGTTCCCTGGCTGTCCCCTAGGTGTCCCTGGGGGGGCCCTGGGTGTCCCTGGGGGTGCACAGAGTGTCAGTGGGGTTCCCTGGCTGTCCCGTACGTGTCCGTGGGGTTCCCTGGCTGTCCCCTAGGTTTCCCTGGGGGTGCCCTGAGTGTCCCTGGGCTGCCCTGGCTGTCCCCTAGGTGTCCCTGGGGGTGCCCTCGCTGTCCCTGGGGTGCCCTGGCTGTCCCCTAGGTGTCTCTGGGGGTTCCCTGCGTGTCCCCTAGGTGTCCTTGGGGGTGCCCTGGCGGTCCCTAGGGTGCCCCGGCTGTCCCCTAGGTGTCCCTGGGGGTGCCCTGGGTGTCTCTGGGGTGCCCTGGCTGTCCCCTGGGTGTCCCTGGGGGTGCCCTGGGTGTCCCTGGGGGGGCCCTGGCTGTCCCCTAGGTGTCCCTGGGGGTGCCCTGGCTGTCCCCTAGGTGTCCCTGGGGGGGCCCTGGCTGTCCCCTAGGTGTCCCTGGGTGTGCCCTGGGTGTCTCTGGGGGTGCACACGGTGTCCCTGGGGTTCCCTGGCTGTCCCCTAGGTGTCCCTGGGGGTGCCCTGGCTGTGCCGTACGTGTCCCTGGGGATACCCTGGAGGTCCCCTAGGTGTCCCTGGGGGTGCCCTGGGTGTCCCTGGGGTGCCCTGGGGTGCCCTGGCTGTCCCCTAGGTGTCCCTGGGGGTGCCCTGGCTGTCCCTGGGGGTGCCATGGCTGTCCCTGGGGTGCCCAGGGGGTGCCCTGGCTGTCCACAAGGTGTCCCTGGGGTTGCCTTCGCTGTCCCCTCGGTGTCCCTGGGGTGCCCTGGCTGTCCCCTCGGTGTCCCTGGAGGTTCCCAGGGTGTCCCTGGGAGTGCCCTGGCTGTCCCCTAGGTGTCCCTGGGGGTGCCCTGGCTGTCCCCTAGGTTTCCCTGGGGGTGCCCTGGCTGTCCCCTAGGTGTCCCTGGGGGTGCCCTGGGTGTCCCTGGAGTGCCCTGGCTGTCCCCTAAATGTCCCTGGGGGTGCCCTGGCTGTCCCCTAGGTGTCACTGAGGGTGTCCTGCCTTCCCCTAGGTGTCCCTGGGGGTGCCCTGGCTTTCCCCTCGGTGTCCCTGGGGGTGCCCTGCCTGTCCCCTAGATGTCCCTGGGGGTGCCCTGGGTGTCCCTGGGGGGGCGCTGGCTATCCCCTAGGTGTCCCTGGGGGGGCCCTGGCTGTCCCCTAGGTGTCCCTGGGGGTGCCCTTCCTGTCCTCTAGGTGTCCCTGGGGGTTCCCTGTCTGTCCCTCGGGTTCCCTGACTGTCCCCTAGGTGTCCCTGGGAGTGCCTAGGGTGTCTCTGGGGTTCCCTGGCTGTCCCCTAGGTGTCCCTGGGGGGGCCCTGGGTGTCCCTGGGGGTGCACAGGGTGTCAGTGGGGTTCCCTGGCTGTCCCGTACGTGTTCCTGGGGTTCCCTGGCTGTCCCCTAGGTTTCCCTGGGGGTGCCCTGAGTGTCCCTGGGCTGCCCTGGCTGTCCCCTAGGTGTCCCTGGGGGGGCCCTCGCTGTCCCTGGGGTGCCCTGGCTGTCCCTGGGGTGCCTTGGCTGTCCCCTAGGTGGACCTGGGGGTGCCCTGGGTGTCCCTGGGGGTGCCCTGGAGGTCCCCTTGGTGTCCCTGGGGTGCCCTGGCTGTCCCCAAGGTGTCCCTGGGGGTGCCTTGCCTGTCCTCTCGGTGTCCCTGGGGGTGCCCTGGCTGTCCTCTAGGTGTCCCTGGGGGTGCCCTGGGTGTCCCTGGAGTGCCCTGGCAGTCCCCTAAATGTCCCTGGGGGTGCCCTGGCTTTCCCCTCGGTGTCCCTGGGGGTGGCCTGCCTGTCCCCTAGGTGTCCCTGGGGGTGCCCTGGGTGTCCTTGGGGCGCCCTGGGGGTGCCCTGCCTGTCCCCTAGGTGTCCCTGGGGGGGCCCTGGCTGTCCCCTAAATATCCCTGGGGTGCCCTGCCTGTCCCCTAGGTGTCCCTGGTGGTTCCCTTCCTGTCCCCTAGGTGTCCCTGGGGGTGCCCTGGGTGTCCCTGGGGGCGCCCTGGCTGTCCCCTAGGTGTCCCTGGGTGTGCCCTGGGTGTCTCTGGGGTGCCCTGGCTTTCCCCTAGGCGTCCCTGGGGGTGCCCTGGCTGTCCCTGGAGTGCCATGGCTGTCCCGTCGGTGTCCCTGGGGGTGCCCTGATTGTCCCTGGGGTGCCCAGGGGGTGCCCTGGCTGTCCCCTCGGTGTCCCTGGGGGTGCCCATGGTGTCCCTGGGAGTGCCCTGCCTGTCCCCTAGGTGTCCCTGGGGGTGCCCTGAGTGTCCCTGAGGTGCCCTGGCTGTCCCCTAGGTGTCCCTGGGGGTGCCCTGGCTGTCCCCTTCGTGTCTTGGGGGTGCCCTCGCTGTCCCTGGTGTGCCCTGGCTGTCCCCTTGGTGGCCCTGGGGGTGCCCTGGGTGTCCCTGGGGGTGCCCTGGAGGTCCCCTTGGTGTCCCTGGGGGTGCCCTGGCTGTCCCTGGGGTGCCCTGGCTGTCCCCTAGGTGTCCCTGGGTGTGCCCTGGGTGTCCCTGGGGGGGCGCTGGCTATCCCCTAGGTGTCCCTGGGGGGGCCCTGGCTGTCCCTGGGGTGCCCTGGCTGTCCCCTTGGTGTCCCTTGGGGGGCCCTGGCTGTCCCCTAGGTGTCCCTGGGCGTACCCTTCCTGTCCTCTAGGCGTCCCTGGGGGTTCCCTGGCTGTCCCTCGGGTTCCCTGACTGTCCCCTAGGTGTCCCTGGGAGTGCCTAGGGTGTCCCTGGGGTTCCCTGGCTGTCCCCTAGGTGTCCCTGGGGGGGCCCTGGGTGTCCCTGGGGGTGCACAGAGTGTCAGTGGGGTTCCCTGGCTGTCCCGTACGTGTCCGTGGGGTTCCCTGGCTGTCCCCTAGGTTTCCCTGGGGGTGCCCTGAGTGTCCCTGGGCTGCCCTGGCTGTCCCCTAGGTGTCCCTGGGGGTGCCCTCGCTGTCCCTGGGGTGCCCTGGCTGTCCCCTAGGTGTCCCTGGGGGTCCCCTTGGTGTCCCTGGGGGTGCCCAGGGTGTCCCTTAGGTGTCCCTGGGGGTGCCCTTGCTGTCCCCTTGGTGTCCCTGGGGGTGCCCTGGGTGTCCCTGGGGATGCCCTGGCTGTCCCCTAGGTGTCTCTGGGGGTTCCCTGCGTGTCCCCTAGGTGTCCTTGGGGGTGCCCTGGCGGTCCCTAGGGTGCCCTGGCTGTCCCCTGGGTGTCCCTGGGGGTGCCCTGGGTGTCCCTGGGGGGGCCCTGGCTGTCCCCTAGGTGTCCCTGGGGGTGCCCTGGCTGTCCCCTAGGTGTCCCTGGGGGTGCCCTCGCTGTCCCTGGAGTGCCCTGGCAGTCCCCTAGGTGTCCCTGGGTGTGCCCTGGGTGTCCCTGGAGGTGCACAGGGTGTCCCTGAGGTTCCCTGGCTGTCCCCTAGGTGTCCCTGGGGGGGCCCTGGCTGTCCCCTAGGTGTCCCTGGGTGTGCCCTGGGTGTCTCTGGGGGTGCACACGGTGTCCCTGGGGTTCCCTGGCTGTCCCCTAGGTGTCCCTGGGGGTGCCCTGGCTGTCCCGTACGTGTCCCTGGGGATACCCTGGAGGTCCCCTAGGTGTCCCTGGGGGTGCCCTGGGTGTCCCTGGGGTGCCCTGGCTGTCCCCTAGGTGTCCCTGGGGGTGCCCTGGCTGTCCCTGGGGGTGCCATGGCTGTCCCTGGGGTGCCCAGGGGGTGCCCTGGCTGTCCACAAGGTGTCCCTGGAGTTGCCTTCGCTGTCCCCTCGGTGTCCCTGGGGTGCCCTGGCTGTCCCCTCGGTGTCCCTGGAGGTTCCCAGGGTGTCCCTGGGAGTGCCCTGGCTGTCCCCTAGGTGTCCCTGGGGGTGCCCTGGCTGTCCCCTAGGTTTCCCTGGGGGTGCCCTGGCTGTCCCCTAGGTGTCCCTGGGGGTGCCCTGGGTGTCCCTGGAGTGCCCTGGCTGTCCCCTAAATGTCCCTGGGGGTGCCCTGGCTGTCCCCTAGGTGTCACTGAGGGTGTCCTGCCTTCCCCTAGGTGTCCCTGGGGGTGCCCTGGCTTTCCCCTCGGTGTCCCTGGGGGTGCCCTGCCTGTCCCCTAGATGTCCCTGGGGGTGCCCTGGGTGTCCCTGGGGGGGCGCTGGCTATCCCCTAGGTGTCCCTGGGGGGGCCCTGGCTGTCCCCTAGGTGTCCCTGGGGGTGCCCTTCCTGTCCTCTAGGTGTCCCTGGGGGTTCCCTGTCTGTCCCTCGGGTTCCCTGACTGTTCCCTAGGTGTCCCTGGGAGTGCCTAGGGTGTCCCTGGGGTTCCCTGGCTGTCCCCTAGGTGTCCCTGGGGGGGCCCTGGGTGTCCCTGGGGGTGCACAGGGTGTCAGTGGGGTTCCCTGGCTGTCCCGTACGTGTTCCTGGGGTTCCCTGGCTGTCCCCTAGGTTTCCCTGGGGGTGCCCTGAGTGTCCCTGGGCTGCCCTGGCTGTCCCCTAGGTGTCCCTGGGGGGGCCCTCGCTATCCCTGGGGTGCCCTGGCTGTCCCTGGGGTGCCATGCCTGTCCTCTACGTGTGCCTGGGGTCCCCTGTGGTTGCCCTGCCTGTCCCCTCGGTGTCCCTGTGGGGGCCCTGGCTGTCCCCTAGGTGTCCCTGGGGGTGCCCCGCCTGTCCCCTAGGTGTCCGTGGGGGTGCCCTGGCTGTCCCCTAGGTGTCCGTGGGGGTGCCCTGGCTGTCCCCTTGGTGTCCCTGGGGGTGCCCAGGGTGTCCCTGGGGTTCCCTGGCTGTCCCCTAGGTGTCCCTGGGGGGGCCCTGGCAGTCCCCGATGTGTCCCTGGGGGTGCCCTGGGTGTCCCTGGGGGTGCTCAGGGTGTCACTGGGGTTCCCTGCCTGTCCCGTACGTGTCCCTGGGGGTGCCCTGGAGGTCCCCTAGGTGTCCCTGGGGGGGCCCTGGCTGTCCCTTAGGTGTCCCTGGGGGTGCCCTCGCTGTCCCTGGGGTGCCCTGGCTGTCCCCTTGGTGGCCCTGGGGGTGCCCTGGGTGTCCCTGGGGGTGCCCTGGAGGTCCCCTTGGTGTCCCTCGGGGTGCCCTGGCTGTCCCTGGGGTGCCCTGGCTGTCCCCTAGGTGTCCCTGGGTGTGCCCTGGGTGTCCCTGGGGGTGCCCTGGCTATCCCCTAGGTGTCCCTGGGGGTTCCCTGGCTGTCCCTAGGGCGCCCTGGGGGTGCCCTAGGTGTCCCTGGGGGTGCCCTGGCTGTCCCTGGAGTGCCATGGCTGTCCCGTCGGTGTCCCTGGGGGTGCCCTGATTGTCCCTGGGGTGCCCAGGGGGTACCCTGGCTGTCCCCTCGGTGTCCCTGGGGGTGCCCATGGTGTCCCTGGGAGTGCCCTGGCTGTCCCCTAGGAGTCCCTGGGGGTGCCCTGAGTGTCCCTGAGGTGCCCTGGCTGTCCCCTAGGTGTCCCTGGGGGTGCCCTGGCTGTCCCCTTCGTGTCTTGGGGGTGCCCTCGCTGTCCCTGGTGTGCCCTGGCTGTCCCCTTGGTGGCCCTGGGGGTGCCCTGGGTGTCCCTGGGGGTGCCCTGGAGGTCCCCTTGGTGTCCCTGGGGGTGCCCTGGCTGTCCCTGGGGTGCCCTGGCTGTCCCCTAGGTGTCCCTGGGTGTGCCCTGGGTGTCCTTGGGGGTGCCCTGGCTTTCCGCTACGTGTCCCTGGTGGGGGCCCTGGCTGTCCCCTAGGTGTCCCTGGGGGTGCCCTAGGTGTCCCTGGGGGTGCCCTGGCTGTCCCTGGAGTGCCCTGGCTGTCCCCTAGGTGTCCTTGGGGGGGCCTTGGCTGTCCCCTAGGTGTCCCTGGGGGTGCCCTGCCTGTCCCCAAGGTGTCCCTGCGGGTGCCCTGGCTGTTCCCTAGGTGTCCCTGGGGGTGCCCTGGGTGTCCCTGGGGGGGCCCTGGCTGTCCCCTAGGGGTCTCTGGGGGTGCCCTGCCTGTCCCCTAGGTGTCCCTAGGGGTGCCCTGGCTGTCCCCTAGGTGTCCCTGAGGGTGCCCTGGGTGTCCCTGGGGTGCCATGGCTGTACCCTGGGTGTCACTGGGGGTGTCCTGGATGTCCCTGAGGTGCCCTGGCTGTCCCCTAGGGGTCTCTGGGGGTGCCCTGGCTGTCCCGTCCGTGTCCCTGGGGGTGCCCTGCCTGTCCCCTAGGTGTCCCTGGGCGTGCTCGGCCTCTCCCCTAGGTGTCCCTGGGGGTGCCCTGTGTGTCCCTGGAGTGCCCTGGCTGTCCCCTAGGTGTCCCTGGGTATGCCCTGCCTGTCCCCTAGGTGTCGTTGGGGGTGCCCTGGGTGTCCCTGGGGGTGCCCTGCCTGTCCCCTAGGTGTCCCTGGGGGTGCCCTGGGTGTCCCTGGGGTGCCCTGGCTGTCCCCTTGGTGTCCCTGGGGGTGCCCTGGGTGTCCCTGGGGTGCCTTGGCTGTCCCCTAGGGGTCTCTGGGGGTGCCCTGGCTGTCCCGTCAGTGTCCCTGGGGGTGCGCTGGCTGTCTCCTAGGTGTCCCTGGGGGTGCCCTGGCTGTTCTCTAGGTGTCCCTGGGGTGCCCTGGGTGTCCCTGGCGTGCCCTGGCTGTCTCCTAGGTGTCCCTGGGGGTGCCCTGGGTGTCCCTGGCGTGACCTGGCTGTCTCCTAGGTGTCCCTGTGGGTGCCCTCCCTGTCCCTCGGGATGCCCTGGCTGTCCCCTAAATGTCCCTGGGGGTGCCCTGGGTGTCCCTGGGGTGCCCTGTCTGTCCCCTAGGTGTCCCTGGGGGGGCCCTGGCTGTCCCCTAGGTGTCCCTGGGGCTGCCCTGTCTGTCCGTGGGGGGCCCTGGCTGTCCCCTAGGTGTCCCTGGGGGTGCCCTGGCTGTCCCTGGGGTGCCCTGGCTGTCCCCTAGATGTCCCTGGAGGTCGCCTAGGTGTCCCTGGGGTGCCCTCGCTGTCCCTGGGGTGCCCTGGCTGTCCCCTAGGTGTCACTGGGGGTGCCCTGGGTGTCCCTGGGGTGCCCTGGCTGTCCCCTAGGTGTCCCAGGGGGTGCCCTGGCTGTCCCCTAGGTGTCCCTGGGGGTGCCCTCGCTGTCCCTGGGGTGCCCTGGCTGTCCCCTTGGTGGCCGTGGGGGTGCCCTGGGTGTCCCTGGGGGTGCCCTGGAGGTCCCCTTGGTGTCCCTGGGGGTGCTCTGGCTGTCCCTGGGGTGCCCTGGCTGTCCCCTAGGTGTCCCTGGGTGTGCCCTGGGTATCCCTGGGGGTGCCCTGGCTTTCCCCTTGGTGTCCCTGGGGGTGCCCTGGCTCTCCCTAGGGTGCCCTGGCTGTGCCCTAGGGGTCCCTGGGGGTGCCCTGGCTGTCCCTAGGGTGCCCTGGCTGTCACCTAGGTGTCCCTTGGGGTGCGCTGGTGTCCCTGGGGGTGCCCTGCCTGTCCCCTAGGTGTCCCTGGGGGTGCCCTGGCTGTCCCTGGAGTGCCCTGGCTGTCCCCTAGGTGTCCCTGGGGGTGCCCTGGCTGTCCCCTAGGTGTCCCTGGGGGTGCCCTGGCTGTCCCCTAGGTGTCCCTGGGGGTGCCCTTCCTCTCCCCTAGGTGTCCCTGGGGGTGCCCTGGCTGTCCCCTAGGTGTCCTTGGGGGTGCCCTGGGTGTCCCTGGGGGTGCCCTGGCTGTCCCCTAGGTGTCGCTGGGGGTGCCCTGGGTGTCCCTGGGGGTGCCCTCGCTGTCCCTGGGGTGCCTTGGCTGTCCCCTAGGTGGCCCTGGGGGTGCCCTGGGTGTCCCTGGAGGTGCCCTGGAGGTCCCCTTGGTGTCCCTGGGGGTGCCCTGGCTGTCCCTGGGGTGCCCTGGCTGTCCCCAAGGTGTCCCTGGGGGGTGCCTTGCCTGTCCTCTCGGTGTCCCTGGGGGTGCCCTGGCTGTCCTCTAGGTGTCCCTGGGGGTGCCCTGGGTGTCCCTGGAGTGCCCTGGCTGTCCCCTAAATGTCCCTGGGGGTGCCCTGGCTTTCCCCTCGGTGTCCCTGGGGGTGGCCTGCCTGTCCCCTAGGTGTCCCTGGGGGTGCCCTGGGTGTCCTTGGGGCGCCCTGGGGGTGCCCTGCCTGTCCCCTAGGTGTCCCTGGGGGGGCCCTGGCTGTCCCCTAGGTGTCCCTGGGGGTGCCCTGGGTGTCCCTGGGGGCGCCCTGGCTGTCCCCTAGGTGTCCCTGGGGGTCCCCTTGGTGTCCCTGGGGGTGCCCCAGGGTGTCCCTTAGGTGTCCCTGGGGGTGCCCTTGCTGTCCCCTTGGTGTCCCTGGGGGTGCCCTGGGTGTCCCTGGGGATGCCCTGGCTGTCCCCTAGGTGTCTCTGGGGGTTCCCTGCGTGTCCCCTAGGTGTCCTTGGGGGTGCCCTGGCGGTCCCTAGGGTGCCCCGGCTGTCCCCTAGGTGTCCCTGGGGGTGCCCTGGGTGTCTCTGGGGTGCCGTGGCTGTCCCCTGGGTGTCCCTGGGGGTGCCCTGGGTGTCCCTGGGGGGGCCCTGGCTGTCCCCTAGGTGTCCCTGGGGGTGCCCTGGCTGTCCCCTAGGTGTCCCTGGGGGTGCCCTCGCTGTCCCTGGGGTGCCCTGGCAGTCCCCTAGGTGTCCCTGGGTGTGCCCTGGGTGTCCCTGGAGGTGCACAGGGTGTCCCTGAGGTTCCCTGGCTGTCCCCTAGGTGTCCCTGGGGGGGCCCTGGCTGTCCCCTAGGTGTCCCTGGGTGTGCCCTGGGTGTCTCTGGGGGTGCACACGGTGTCCCTGGGGTTCCCTGGCTGTCCCCTAGGTGTCCCTGGGGGTGCCCTGGCTGTCCCGTACGTGTCCCTGGGGATACCCTGGAGGTCCCCTAGGTGTCCCTGGGGGTGCCCTGGGTGTCCCTGGGGTGCCCTGGGGTGCCCTGGCTGTCCCCTAGGTGTCCCTGGGGGTGCCCTGGCTGTCCCTGGGGGTGCCATGGCTGTCCCTGGGGTGCCCAGGGGGTGCCCTGGCTGTCCACAAGGTGTCCCTGGGGTTGCCTTCGCTGTCCCCTCGGTGTCCCTGGGGTGCCCTGGCTGTCCCCTCGGTGTCCCTGGAGGTTCCCAGGGTGTCCCTGGGAGTGCCCTGGCTGTCCCCTAGGTGTCCCTGGGGGTGCCCTGGCTGTCCCCTAGGTTTCCCTGGGGGTGCCCTGGCTGTCCCCTAGGTGTCCTTAGGGGTGCCCTGGGTGTCCCTGGAGTGCCCTGGCTGTCCCCTAAATGTCCCTGGGGGTGCCCTGGGTGTCCCCTAGGTGTCACTGAGGGTGTCCTGCCTTCCCCTAGGTGTCCCTGGGGGTGCCCTGGCTTTCCCCTCGGTGTCCCTGGGGGTGCCCTGCCTGTCCCCTAGATGTCCCTGGGGGTGCCCTGGGTGTCCCTGGGGGGGCGCTGGCTATCCCCTAGGTGTCCCTGGGGGGGCCCTGGCTGTCCCCTAGGTGTCCCTGGGGGTGCCCTTCCTGTCCTCTAGGTGTCCCTGGGGGTTCCCTGTCTGTCCCTCGGGTTCCCTGACTGTCCCCTAGGTGTCCCTGGGAGTGCCTAGGGTGTCCCTGGGGTTCCCTGGCTGTCCCCTAGGTGTCCCTGGGGGGGCCCTGGGTGTCCCTGGGGGTGCACAGGGTGTCAGTGGGGTTCCCTGGCTGTCCCGTACGTGTTCCTGGGGTTCCCTGGCTGTCCCCTAGGTTTCCCTGGGGGTGCCCTGAGTGTCCCTGGGCTGCCCTGGCTGTCCCCTAGGTGTCCCTGGGGGGGCCCTCGCTGTCCCTGGGGTGCCCTGGCTGTCCCTGGGGTGCCATGGCTGTCCTCTACGTGTGCCTGGGGTGCCCTGTGGTTGCCCTGCCTGTCCCCTCGGTGTCCCTGTGGGGGCCCTGGCTGTCCCCTAGGTGTCCCTGGGGGTGCCCCGCCTGTCCCCTAGGTGTCCGTGGGGGTGCCCTGGCTGTCCCCTAGGTGTCCGTGGGGGTGCCCTGGCTGTCCCCTTGGTGTCCCTGGGGGTGCCCAGGGTGTCCCTGGGGTTCCCTGGCTGTCCCCTAGGTGTCCCTGGGGGGGCCCTGGCAGTCCCCGATGTGTCCCTGGGGGTGCCCTGGGTGTCCCTGGGGGTGCTCAGGGTGTCACTGGGGTTCCCTGCCTGTCCCGTACGTGTCCCTGGGGGTGCCCTGGAGGTCCCCTAGGTGTCCCTGGGGGGGCCCTGGCTGTCCCTTAGGTGTCCCTGGGGGTGTCCTCGCTGTCCCTGGGGTGCCCTGGCTGTCCCCTTGGTGGCCCTGGGGGTGCCCTGGGTGTCCCTGGGGGTGCCCTGGAGGTCCCCTTGGTGTCCCTCGGGGTGCCCTGGCTGTCCCTGGGGTGCCCTGGCTGTCCCCTAGGTGTCCCTGGGTGTGCCCTGGGTGTCCCTGGGGGTGCCCTGGCTGTCCCCTAGGTGTCCCTGGGGGTTCCCTGGCTGTCCCTAGGGCGCCCTGGGGGTGCCCTAGGTGTCCCTGGGGGTGCCCTGGCTGTCCCTGGAGTGCCATGGCTGTCCCGTCGGTGTCCCTGGGGGTGCCCTGATTGTCCCTGGGGTGCCCAGGGGGTACCCTGGCTGTCCCCTCGGTGTCCCTGGGGGTGCCCATGGTGTCCCTGGGAGTGCCCTGGCTGTCCCCTAGGAGTCCCTGGGGGTGCCCTGAGTGTCCCTGAGGTGCCCTGGCTGTCCCCTAGGTGTCCCTGGGGGTGCCCTGGCTGTCCCCTTCGTGTCTTGGGGGTGCCCTCGCTGTCCCTGGTGTGCCCTGGCTGTCCCCTTGGTGGCCCTGGGGGTGCCCTGGGTGTCCCTGGGGGTGCCTTGGAGGTCCCCTTGGTGTCCCTGGGGGTGCCCTGGCTGTCCCTGGGGTGCCCTGGCTGTCCCCTAGGTGTCCCTGGGTGTGCCCTGGGTGTCCCTGGGGGTGCCCTGGCTATCCCCTAGGTGTCCCTGGGGGTTCCCTGGCTGTCCCTAGGGCGCCCTGGGGGTGCCCTAGGTGTCCCTGGGGGTGCCCTGGCTGTCCCTGGAGTGCCATGGCTGTCCCGTCGGTGTCCCTGGGGGTGCCCTGATTGTCCCTGGGGTGCCCAGGGGGTACCCTGGCTGTCCCCTCGGTGTCCCTGGGGGTGCCCATGGTGTCCCTGGGAGTGCCCTGGCTGTCCCCTAGGAGTCCCTGGGGGTGCCCTGAGTGTCCCTGAGGTGCCCTGGCTGTCCCCTAGGTGTCCCTGGGGGTGCCCTGGCTGTCCCCTTCGTGTCTTGGGGGTGCCCTCGCTGTCCCTGGTGTGCCCTGGCTGTCCCCTTGGTGGCCCTGGGGGTGCCCTGGGTGTCCCTGGGGGTGCCCTGGAGGTCCCCTTGGTGTCCCTGGGGGTGCCCTGGCTGTCCCTGGGGTGCCCTGGCTGTCCCCTAGGTGTCCCTGGGTGTGCCCTGGGTGTCCTTGGGGGTGCCCTGGCTTTCCGCTACGTGTCCCTGGTGGGGGCCCTGGCTGTCCCCTAGGTGTCCCTGGGGGTGCCCTAGGTGTCCCTGGGGGTGCCCTGGCTGTCCCTGGAGTGCCCTGGCTGTCCCCTAGGTGTCCTTGGGGGGGCCTTGGCTGTCCCCTAGGTGTCCCTGGGGGTGCCCTGCCTGTCCCCAAGGTGTCCCTGCGGGTGCCCTGGCTGTTCCCTAGGTGTCCCTGGGGGTGCCCTGGGTGTCCCTGGGGGGGCCCTGGCTGTCCCCTAGGGGTCTCTGGGGGTGCCCTGCCTGTCCCCTAGGTGTCCCTAGGGGTGCCCTGGCTGTCCCCTAGGTGTCCCTGAGGGTGCCCTGGGTGTCCCTGGGGTGCCATGGCTGTACCCTGGGTGTCACTGGGGGTGTCCTGGATGTCCCTGAGGTGCCCTGGCTGTCCCCTAGGGGTCTCTGGGGGTGCCCTGGCTGTCCCGTCCGTGTCCCTGGGGGTGCCCTGCCTGTCCCCTAGGTGTCCCTGGGCGTGCTCGGCCTCTCCCCTAGGTGTCCCTGGGGGTGCCCTGTGTCTCCCTGGAGTGCCCTGGCTGTCCCCTAGGTGTCCCTGGGTATGCCCTGCCTGTCCCCTAGGTGTCGATGGGGGTGCCCTGGGTGTCCCTGGGGGTGCCCTGCCTGTCCCCTAGGTGTCCCTGGGGGTGCCCTGGGTGTCCCTGGGGTGCCCTGGCTGTCCCCTTGGTGTCCCTGGGGGTGCCCTGGGTGTCCCTGGGGTGCCTTGGCTGTCCCCTAGGGGTCTCTGGGGGTGCCCTGGCTGTCCCGTCAGTGTCCCTGGGGGTGCGCTGGCTGTCTCCTAGGTGTCCCTGGGGGTGCCCTGGCTGTCCCCTAGGTCTCCCTGGGGGTGCCCTGGCTGTCCCCTAGGTGTCCCTGGGATTCCCTGGCTGTCCCCTAGGTGTCCCTGGGGGTGCCCTGGGTGTGCCTGGGGTGCCCTGGCTTTCCCCTAGGTGTCCCTGGGGGTGCCCAGGGTGTCCCTGGGGATGCCCTGGCTGTCCCCTAGGTGTCCCTGGGGGTGCCCTGGATGTCCCTGGGGGGGCCCTGGCTGTCCTGTAGGTGTCCCTGGGGGTGCCCTCCCTGTCCCTCGAGGTGCCCTGGCTGTCCCCTAGGTGTCCCTGGGGGTGCCCTGGGTGTCCCTGGGGGTGCCCTGGCTGGCCCTAGGGTGCCCTGGCTGTCCCCTAGGTGTCCCTGGGGGTGCCCTGCCTGTCCCTTAGGTGTCCCTGGGGTGCCCTGGCTTTCGCTAGGGTGCCATGGCTTTCCCTAGGGTGCCCTGGCTGTCCCCTCGGTGTCCCTGGGGGTGCCCTGGGTGTCCCTGGGGTGCCCTGGCTGTCCCCTAGGTGTCCCTAGGGGGGCCCTGGCTGTCCCCTAGGTGTTTCTGGGGGTGCCCTGGGTGTCCCTGGGGGTGCACAGGGTGTCCCTGGGGTTCCCTGGCTGTCCCCTAGGTGTCCCTGGGGGTGCCCTGGGTGTCCCCTCCGTGTCCCTGGGTGTGCCCTGGGTGTCCCTGGGGTGCCCTGGCTGACCCCAAGGTGTCCCTTGGGGTGCCCAGAGTGTCCCTAGGAGGTCCCTGGCTGTCCTCTAGGGGTCTCTGGGGGTGCCCTGGCTGTCCCGTCAGTGTCCCTGGGGGTGCCCTGCCTGTCCCCTAGGTGTCCCTGGGGGTGCCCTGCCTGTCCCCTAGGGTGCCCTGGCTGTGCCCTCGGTGTCTCTGGGGGTGCCCTGGCTGTGCCCTCGGTGTCTCTGGGGGTGCCCTGGCTGTCCCTAGGGGGCCATGGCTGTCCCTAGGGTGCCCTGGCTGTCCCCTTGGTGTCCCTGGGGGTGCCCTGGGTGTCCCTGGGGTGCCCTGGCTGTCCCCTAGGTGTCCCTGGGGGGGCCCTGGCTATCCCCTACGTGTCCCTGGCGTTCCCTGGCTGTCCCATAGGTGTCCCTGGGGGGGCCCTGGGTGTCCCTGGGGTGCCCTGGCTGTCCCCTAGGTGTCCCTGGGGGGGCCCTGGCTGTCCCCTACGTGTCCCTGGCGTTCCCTGGCTGTCCCATAGGTGTCCCTGGAGGTCGCCTAGGTGTCCCTGGGGGTGCCCTCGCTATCCCTGGGGTGCCCTGGCTGTCTCCTAGGTGTCCCTGTAGGTGCCCTGGCTGTCCCCTAGGTGTCCCTGGGGGTCCCCTTGGTGTCCCTGGGGGTACCTTGGCTGTCCCCGAGGTGTCCATGGGGGTGCCCTGGGTGTCCCTGGGCTGCCCTGGCTGTCCCCTAGGTGTCCCTGGGGGTGCCCTTGATGTCCCTGGGGGGGCCCTGGCTGTCCCCTAGGTGGCCCTGCGGGTGCCCTGGCTGTCCTTTAGGTGTCTTTTGGTGTGCCCTGGCTGTCCCTGGGGGAGCCCTGGCTGTCCCTGGGGGTGCCCTGGCTGTCCCCTTCGTGTCCCTGGGGGTGCCCTGGGTGTCCCTGGAGTGCCCGTGCTGTCCCCTAAATGTCCCTGGGGGTGCCCTGGGTGTCCCCTAGGTGTCCCTGGGGGTGCCCTGGCTGTCCCCTAGGTGTCCCCTGGGGTGCCCTGCGTGTCCCGTAGGTGTCCCTGGGGGTGCCCTGGCTGTCACTAGTGTGCCCTGGCTGTGCCCTAGGTGTCCCTGGGGTGCCTTGGCTGTCCCTGGGTTGCCGTGGCTGTCCCCTCGTTGTCCCTGGGGGTACCCTGCGTGTCCCCTAGGTGTCCTTGGGGGTGCCCTGGCTGTCCCTAGGGTGCCCTTTCTGTGCCCTGGCTGTCCCTAGGGTGCCCGGGCTGTCCCCTAGGTGTCCCCGGGTGTGCCCTGGGTGTCCCTGGGGGTGCACAGGGTGTCCCTGAGGTTCCCTGGCTGTCCCCTAGGTGTCCCTGGGGGGGCCCTGGCTGTCCCCTAGGTGTCCCTGGGGGTGCATTATGTGTCCCTGGGGATGCCCAGGGTGTCCCTGGGGTTCCCTGGCTGTCCTCTAGGTGTCCCTGGGGGTGCCCTGGCTGTCCCTAGGGTGCCTTGTCAGTCCCCTAGGTGTCCCTGGGGGTGCCCTGCCTGTCCCCTAGGTGTCCCTGGGGGTGCCCTGGTGTCCCTCGGGGTGCCCTAGCTGTCCCCTAGGTGTCCCTGGGGGTGCCCTGGCTGTCCCCTAGGTGTCCCTGGGGGTGCCCTGGCTGTCCCCTAGGTGTCCCTGGGGGTGCCCTGGCTGTCCCTAGGGTGCCCTGGCTGTGACCTAGGTGTCCCTGGGGTGCCCTGGCTGTCCCTGGGGTTGCCATGGCTGTCCCCTAATTGTCCCTGGGGGTACTCTGCGTGTCCCCTAGGTGTCCTTGGGGGTGCCCTGGCTGTCCCTAGGGGGCCATGGCTGTCCCTGGGGTGCCCTGGCTGTCCCCTAGGTGTCCCTGGGGGTGCCCTGCCTATCCCTAGGGTGCCCTGGCTGTCCCCTACGTGTCCCTGGGGGTGCCCTTGATGTCCCTGGGGGGGCCCTGGCTGTCCCTGGGGGTGCCCTGGCTGTCCCCTAGGTGGCCCTGTGGGTGCCCTGGCTGTCCTTTAGGTGTCTTTTGGTGTGCCCTGGCTGTCCCTGGGGGAGCCCTGGCTGTCCCCTTCGTGTCCCTGGGGGTGCCCTGGCTGTCCCCTTCGTGTCCCTGGGGGTGCCCTGGGTGTCCCTGGAGTGCCCGTGCTGTCCCCTAAATGTCCCTGGGGTGCCCTGGTTGTCCCCTGGATGTCCCTGGGGGTGCCCTGGGTGTCCCTGGGGGTGCCCTGGCTGTCCCCTAGTTGTCCCTGGGGGTGCCCTGCCTGTCCCTTAGGTGTCCCTGGGGGTGCCCTGGCTGTCCCTAGGGTGCCCTGGCTGTGCCCTAGGTGTCCCTGGGGTGCCTTGGCTGTCCCTGGGGGTGCCCTGGCTGTCCCCTCGTTGTCCCTGGGGGTACCCTGCGTGTCTCCTAGGTGTCCTTGGGGGTGCCCTGGCTGTCCCTAGGGTGCCCTTTCTGTGCCCTGGCTGTCCCTAGGGTGCCCGGGCTGTCCCCTAGGTGTCCCCGGGTGTGCCCTGGTTTTCCCTGGGGGTGCACAGGGTGTCCCTGAGGTTCCCTGGCTGTCCCCTAGGTGTCCCTGGGGGGGCCCTGGCTGTCCCCTAGGTGTCCCTGGGGGTGCCCTGGGTGTCCCTAGGGGTGCACAGGGTGTCCCTGGGGTTCCCTGGCTGTCCCCTAGGTGTCCCTGGGGATGCCCTGGCTGTCCCCTAGGTGTCCCTGGGGGTGCCCTGGATGTCCCTGGGGGGGCCCTGGCTGTCCTGTAGGTGTCCCTGGGCGTGCCCTCCCTGTCCCTCGAGGTGCCCTGGCTGTCCCCTAGGTGTCCCTGGGGGTGCCCTGGGTGTCCCTGGGGGTGCCCTGCCTGTCCCTTAGGTGTCCCTGGGGTGCCCTGGCTGTCCCTAGGGTGCCATGGCTTTCCCAAGGGTGCCCTGGCTGTCCCCTCGGTGTCCCTGGGGGTGCCCTGGGTGTCCCTGGGGTGCCCTGGCTGTCCCCTACGTGTCCCTGGCGTGCCCTGGCTGTCCCATAGGTGTCCCTGGAGGTCGCCTAGGTGTCCCTGGGGGTGCCCTCGCTATCCCTGGGGTGCCCTGGCTGTCTCCTAGGTGTCCCTGTAGGTGCCCTGTCTGTCCCCTAGGTGTCCCTGGGGGTCCCCTTGGTGTCCCTGGGGGTACCTTGGCTGTCCCCGAGGTGTCCATGGGGGTGCCCTGGGTGTCCCTGGGCTGCCCTGGCTGTCCCCTAGGTGTCCCTGGGGGTGCCCTTGATGTCCCTGGGGGGGCCCTGGCTGTCCCTGGGGGTGCCCTGGCTGTCCCCTAGGTGGCCCTGGGGGTGCCCTGGCTGTCCTTTAGGTGTCTTTTGGGGTGCCCTGGCTGTCCCTGGGGGAGCCCTGGCTGTCCCTTGGGGGTGCCCTGGCTGTCCCCTTCGTGTCCCTGGGGGTGCCCTGGGTGTCCCTGGAGTGCCCGTGCTGTCCCCTAAATGTCCCTGGGGGTGCCCTGGGTGTCCCCTAGGTGTCCCTGGGGGTGCCCTGGCTGTCCCCTAGGTGTCCCCTGGGGTGCCCTGCCTGTCCCGTAGGTGTCCCTGGGGGTGCCCTGGCTGTCACTAGTGTGCCCTGGCTGTGCCCTAGGTGTCCCTGGGGTGCCTTGGCTGTCCCTGGGTTGCCCTGGCTGTCCCCTCGTTGTCCCTGGGGGTACCCTGCGTGTCCCCTAGGTGTCCTTGGGGGTGCCCTGGCTGTCCCTAGGGTGCCCTTTCTGTGCCCTGGCTGTCCCTAGGGTGCCCGGGCTGTCCCCTAGGTGTCCCCGGGTGTGCCCTGGGTGTCCCTGGGGGTGCACAGGGTGTCCCTGAGGTTCCCTGGCTGTCCCCTAGGTGTCCCTGGGGGGGCCCTGGCTGTCCCCTAGGTGTCCCTGGGGGTGCATTATGTGTCCCTGGGGATGCCCAGGGTGTCCCTGGGGTTCCCTGGCTGTCCTCTAGGTGTCCCTGGGGGTGCCCTGGCTGTCCCTAGGGTGCCTTGGCAGTCCCCTAGGTTTCCCTGGGGGTGCCCTGCCTGTCCCCTAGGTGTCCCTGGGGGTGCCCTGGTGTCCCTCGGGGTGCCCTAGCTGTCCCCTAGGTGTCCCTGGGGGTGCCCTGGCTGTCCCCTAGGTGTCCCTGGGGGTGCCCTGGCTGTCCCCTAGGTGTCCCTGGGGGTGCCCTGGCTGTCCCTAGGGTGCCCTGGCTGTGACCTAGGTGTCCCTGGGGTGCCCTGGCTGTCCCTGGGGTTGCCATGGCTGTCCCCTAATTGTCCCTGGGGGTACTCTGCGTGTCCCCTAGGTGTCCTTGGGGGTGCCCTGGCTGTGCCCTCAGTGTCCCTGGGGGTGCCCTGGGTGTCCTTGGGGGTGCCCAGGTTGTCCCCTAGGTGTCCCTGAGGGTGCCCTGGCTGTCCCCTAGGTGTCCCTGGGGGTGCCCTGGCTGTCCTCTTGGTGTCCCTGGGGGTGCCCTGGGTGTCCCTGGGGATGCCCTGCCTGTCCCCTAGGTGTCCCTGGGGGGGCCCTGGCTGTCCCCTAGGTGTCCCTAGGGGTGCCCTGCCCGTCCCCTAGGTGTCCCTGGGGGTGCCCTGGCTGTCCTCTAGGTGTCCCTGGGGGTGCCCTGGGTGTCCCTGGGGATGCCCTGGTTGTCCCCTAGGTGTCCCTGGGGTGCCCTGGGTGTCCCTGAGGGGGCCCTGGCTGTGCCCTCGGTGTCCCTGAGGGGGCCCTGGCTGTGCCCTTGGTGTCCCTGGGGGTGCCCTGCCTGTCCCTAGCGTGTCCTGGCTGTCCCCTAGGTGTCCCTGGGGGTGCCCTGCCTGTCCCCTAGGTGTCCCTTGGGGTGCCCTGGCTGTCCCCTTGGTGTCCCTGGGAATGCCCTGAGTGTGCCTGGGGTGCCCTGGCTGTCCCCTAGGTGTCCCTGGGGGTGCCCAGGGTGTCCCTTGGGATGCCCTGGCTGTCCCCTAGGTGTCCCTGGGGGTGCCCTGGATGTCCCTGGGGGGGCCCTGGCTGTCCTCTAGGTGTCCCTGGGGGTGCCCTCCCTGTCCCTCGAGGTGCCCTGGCTGTCCCCTAGGTGTCCCTGGAGGTGCCCTGGGTGTCTCTGGGGGTGCCCTCGCTGTCCCTGGGGTGCCCTGGCTGTGCCCTCGGTGTCCCTGGGGGTGCCCTGGCTGTCCCTAGGGTGCCCTGGCTGTCCCCTAGGTGTCCCTGGGTGTGCCCTGGGTGTCCCTGGGCGTGCACAGGGTATCCCTGGGGTTCCCTGGCTGTCCCCTAGGTTTCCCTGGGGGGGGCCCTGGCTGTCCCCTAGGTGTCCCTGGGGGTGCCCTGGGTGTCCCTGGGGGTGCCCTGGGTGTCCCTGGGGCGCCATGGCTGACCCCAAGGTGTCCCTTGGGGTGTCCAGAGTGTCCCTAGGAGGTCCCTGCCTGTCCCCTAGGTGTCCCTGGGGGTGCCCTGCTTGTCCCTTAGGTGTCCCTGGGGTGCCCTGGCTGTCCCTAGGGTGCCCTGGCTGTGCCCTCGGTGTCTCTGGGGGTGCCCTGGCTGTCCCTAGGGTGCCATGGCTGTTCCTAGGGTGCCCTGGCTGTCCCCTTGGTGTCCCTGGGGGTGCCCTGGGTGTCCCTGGGGTGCCCTGCCTGTCCCCTAGGTGTCCCTGGGGGGGCCCTGGCTGTCCCCTAGGTTTCCCTGGGGGTGCCCTGCCTGTCCCTAGGGTGCCCTGGCTGTGCCCTAGGTGTCCCTGGGGTGCCTTGGCTGTCCCTGGGGGTGCCCTGGCTGTCCCCTCGTTGTCCCTGGGGGTACCCTACGTGTCTCCTAGGTGTCCTTGGGGGTGCCCTGGCTGTCCCTAGGGTGCCCTTTCTGTGCCCTGGCTGTCCCTAGGGTGCCCGGGCTGTCCCCTAGGTGTCCCCGGGTGTGCCCTGGTTTTCCCTGGGGGTGCACAGGGTGTCCCTGAGGTTCCCTGGCTGTCCCCTAGGTGTCCCTGGGGATGCCCTGGCTGTCCCCTAGGTGTCCCTGGGGGTGCCCTGGGTGTCCCTAGGGGTGCACAGGGTGTCCCTGGGGTTCCCTGGCTGTCCCCTAGGTGTCCGTGGGGGGGGCCCTGGCTGTCCCCTAGGTGTCCCTGGGGGTGCATTAGGTGTCCCTGGGGGTGCCCAGGGTGTCCCTGGGGTTCCCTGGCTGTCCCCTAGGTGTCCCTGGGGGTGCCCTGGCTGTCCCTAGGGTGCCCTGGCAGTCCCCTAGGTGTCTCTGGGGGTGCCCTGCCTGTCCCCTAGGTGTCCCTGGGGGTGCCCTGGTGTCCCTCGGGGTGCCCTGGCTGTCCCCTAGGTCTCCCTGGGGGTGCCCTGGCTGTCCCTAGGTGTCCCTGGGATTCCCTGGCTGTCCCCTAGGTGTCCCTGGGGGTGCCCTGGGTGTGCCTGGGGTGCCCTGGCTGTCCCCTAGGTGTCCCTGGGGGTGCCCAGGGTGTCCCTGGGGATGCCCTGGCTGTCCCCTAGGTGTCCCTGGGGGTGCCCTGGATGTCCCTGGGGGGGCCCTGGCTGTCCTGTAGGTGTCCCTGGGGGTGCCCTCCCTGTCCCTCGAGGTGCCCTGGCTGTCCCCTAGGTGTCCTGGGGGTGCCCTGGGTGTCCCTGGGGGTGCCCTGGCTGTCCCTAGGGTGCCCTGGCTGTCCCCTAGGTGTCCCTGGGGGTGCCCTGCCTGTCCCCTTAGGTGTCCCTGGGGTGCCCTGGCTGTCCCTAGGGTGCCATGGCTTTTCCCTAGGGTGCCCTGGCTGTCCCCTCGGTGTCCCTGGGGGTGCCCTGGGTGTCCCTGGGGTGCCCTGGCTGTCCCCTAGGTGTCCCTAGGGGGGCCCTGGCTGTCCCCTAGGTGTTTCTGGGGGTGCCCTGGGTGTCCCTGGGGGTGCACAGGGTGTCCCTGGGGTTCCCTGGCTGTCCCCTAGGTGTCCCTGGGGGTGCCCTGGGTGTCCCCTCCGTGTCCCTGGGTGTGCCCTGGGTGTCCCTGGGGTGCCCTGGCTGACCCCAAGGTGTCCCTTGGGTGCCCAGAGTGTCCCTAGGAGGTCCCTGGCTGTCCTCTAGGGGTCTCTGGGGGTGCCCTGGCTGTCCCGTCAGTGTCCCTGGGGGTGCCCTGCCTGTCCCCTAGGTGTCCCTGGGGGTGCCCTGCCTGTCCCCTAGGTGTCCCTGGGGTGCCCTGGCTGTCCCTAGGGTGCCCTGGCTGTGCCCTCGGTGTCTCTGGGGGTGCCCTGGCTGTCCCTAGGGGGCCATGGCTGTCCCTAGGGTGCCCTGGCTGTCCCCTTGGTGTCCCTGGGGGTGCCATGGGTGTCCCTGGGGTGCCCTGGCTGTCCCCTAGGTGTCCCTGGGGGGGCCCTGGCTGTCCCCTACGTGTCCCTGGCGTTCCCTGGCTGTCCCATAGGTGTCCCTGGGGGGGCCCTGGGTGTCCCTGGGGTGCCCTGGCTGTCCCTGGGGTGCCCGGGAGGTCCCCTACGTGTCCCTGGGGTACCCTGGGTGTCCCTGGCAGCCCTGGGTGCCTTCGCTGTCCTGTAGGTGTCCCTGGGCTGCCCTGGCTGTTCTTGGGGTGGCCTGGCTGTGCCCTTGGTGTCCCTGAGGGTGCCCTGGCTGTCCCTAGGGTGCCCTGGCTGTGCCTAGGTGTCCCTGTGGGTGCCCTGGGTGTCCCTGGGGTCCCCTGGCTGTCCCCTAGGTGTCCCTGGGGGGGGCCCTGGCTGTCCCCTAGGTGTCCCTGGGGGTGCCCTGGCTGTTCCTGTGGTGCCCTGGCTGTCCCCTAGGTGTCCCTGGGGGGGCCCTGGCTGTCCCTGGGGTGCCCTGGCTGTCTCCTAGATGTGTCTGGAGGTCGCCTAGGTGTCCCTGGGGGTGCCCTGCTTGTCCCTAGGGTGCCCTGGCTGTCCCCTACGTGTCCCTGGCGTTCCCTGGCTGTCCCGTAGGTGTCCCTGGGGGGGCCCTGGGTGTCCCTGGGTGCCCTGGCTGTCCCTGGGGTGCCCGGGAGGTCCCCTACGTGTACCCGGTGTACCCTGGGTGTCCCTGGGCTGCCGTGGGGTGCCCTGGCTGTCCTGTAGGTGTCCTGGGCTGCCCTGGCTGTCCTTGGGGTGGCCTGGCTGTGCCCTTGGTGTCCCTGAGGGTGCCCTGGCTGTCCCTAGGGTGCCCTGGCTGTGCTGTAGGTGTCCCTGGGGTGCCCTGGGTGTCCCTGGCGTACCCTGGCTGTCTCCTAGGTGTCCCTGTGGGTGCCCTCCCTGTCCCTCGGGATGCCCTGGCTGTCCCCTAGGTGTCCCTGGGGGTGCCCTGGGTGTCCCTGGGGTCCCCCTGGCTGTCCCCTAGGTGTCCCTGGGGGGGCCCTGGCTGTCCCCTAGATGTCCCTGGGGGTGCCCTGGCTGTCCCTGGGGTGCCCTGGCTGTCCCGTAGATGTCCCTAAAGGTCGCCTAGGTGTCCCTGGGGGTGCCCTCGCTGTCCCTGGGGTGCTCTGGCTGTCTCCTAGGTGTCCCTGTAGGTGCCCTGGCTGTCCCCGAGGTGTCCATGGGGGTGCCCTGGGTGTCCCTGGGCTGCCTGGCTGTCCCCTAGTTGTCCCTGGGGGTGCCCTTGATGTCCCTGGGGGGGCCCTGGCTGTCCCTGGGGGTGCCCTGGCTGTCCCCTAGGTGGCCCTGTGGGTGCCCTGGCTGTCCTTTTAGGTGTCTTTTGGTGTGCCCTGGCTGTCCCTGGGGGAGCCCTGGCTGTCCCCTTCGTGTCCCTGGGGGTGCCCTGGCTGTCCCCTTCGTGTCCCTGGGGGTGCCCTGGGTGTCCCTGGAGTGCCCGTGCCTGTCCCCTAAATGTCCCTGGGGTGCCCTGGCTGTCCCCTGGATGTCCCTGGGGGTGCCCTGGGTGTCCCTGGGGGTGCCCTGGCTGTCCCCTAGTTGTCCCTGGGGTGCCCTGCCTGTCCCTTATGTGTCCCTGGGGGTGCCCTGGCTGTCCCTAGGGTGCCCTGGCTGTGCCCTAGGTGTCCCTGGGGTGCCTTGGCTGTCCCTGGGGGTGCCCTGGCTGTCCCCTCGTTGTCCCTGGGGGTACCCTACGTGTCTCCTAGGTGTCCTTGGGGGTGCCCTGGCTGTCCCTAGGGTGCCCTTTCTGTGCCCTGGCTGTCCCTAGGGTGCCCGGGCTGTCCCCTAGGTGTCCCCGGGTGTGCCCTGGTTTTCCCTGGGGGTGCAACAGGGTGTCCCTGAGGTTCCCTGGCTGTCCCCTAGGTGTCCCTGGGGATGCCCTGGCTGTCCCCTAGGTGTCCCTGGGGGTGCCCTGGGTGTCCCTAGGGGTGCACAGGGTGTCCCTGGGGTTCCCTGGATGTCCCCTAGGTGTCCGTGGGGGGGCCCTGGCTGTCCCTAGGTGTCCCTGGGGGGTGCATTAGGTGTCCCTGGGGGTGCCCAGGGTGTCCCTGGGGTTCCTGGCTGTCCCCTAGGTGTCCCTGGGGGTGCCCTGCTGTCCCTAGGGTGCCCTGGCAGTCCCCTAGGTGTCTCTGGGGGTGCCCTGCCTGTCCCCTAGGTGTCCCTGGGGGTGCCCTGGTGTCCCTCGGGTGCCCTGGCTGTCCCCTAGGTCTCCCTGGGGGTGCCCTGGCTGTCCCCTAGGTGTCCCCTGGGATTCCCTGGCTGTCCCCTAGGTGGTCCCTGGGGGTGCCCTGGGTGTGCCTGGGGTGCCCTGGCTGTCCCCTAGGTGTCCCTGGGGGTGCCCAGGGTGTCCCTGGGGATGCCCTGGCTGTCCCCTAGGTGTCCCTGGGGGTGCCCTGGATGTCCTGGGGGGGCCCTGGCTGTCCTGTAGGTGTCCCTGGGGGTGCCCTCCCTGTCCGTCGAGGTGCCCTGGCTGTCCCCTAGGTGTCCCTGGGGGTGCCCTGGGTGTCCATGGGGGTGCCCTGGCTGTCCCTAGGGTGCCCTGGCTGTCCCCTAGGTGTCCCTGGGGGTGCCCTGCCTGTCCCTTAGGTGTCCCTGGGGTGCCCTGGCTGTCCCTAGGGTGCCATGGCTTTCCCTAGGGTGCCCTGGCTGTCCCCTCGGTGTC
Organism: Chamaea fasciata; assembly: GCF_029207755.1. NCBI lineage: Eukaryota > Metazoa > Chordata > Aves > Passeriformes > Sylviidae > Chamaea > Chamaea fasciata. The sequence goes on along the minus strand of NW_027094263.1, from coordinate 4,244 downwards.
CCTGGGGGTGCCCTGGGTGTCCCTGGGGTGCCCTGGCTGTCCCCTAGGTGTCCCTAGGGGGCCCTGGCTGTCCCCTAGGTGTTTCTGGGGGTGCCCTGGGTGTCCCTGGGGGTGCCCAGAGTGTCCCTAGGAGGTCCCTGGCTGTCCTCTAGGGGTCTCTGGGGGTGCCCTGGCTGTCCCGTCAGTGTCCCTGGGGGTGCCCTGCCTGTCCCCTAGGTGTCCCTGGGGGTGCCCTGCCTGTCCCCTAGGTGTCCCTGGGGTGCCCTGGCTGTCCCTAGGGTGCCCTGGCTGTGCCCTCGGTGTCTCTGGGGGTGCCCTGGCTGTCCCTAGGGGGCCATGGCTGTCCTAGGGTGCCCTGGCTTGTCCCCTTGGTGTCCCTGGGGGTGCCCTGGGTGTCCCCTGGGGTGCCCTGGCTGTCCCCTAGGTGTCCCTGGGGGGGCCCTGGCTGTCCCCTACGTGTCCCTGGCGTTCCCTGGCTGTCCCATAGGATGTCCCTGGGGGGGCCCCGGGTGTCCCCTGGGGTGCCCTGGCTGTCCCTGGGTTGCCGGGAGGTCCCCTACGTGTCCCTGGGGTACCCTGGGTGTCCCTGGGCAGCCCTGGGGTGCCTTCCGCTGTCCTGTAGGTGTCCCTGGGCTGCCCTGGCTGTTCTTGGGGTGGCCTGGCTGTGCCCTTGGTGTCCCTGAGGTGCCCTGGCTGTCCCTAGGGTGCCCTGGCTGGTGCCCTAGGTGTCCCTGTGGGTGCCCTCCCTGTCCCTCGGGATGCCCTGGCTGTCCCCTACGTGTCCCTGGGGGTGCCCTGGGTGTCCCTGGGGTCCCCTGGCTGTCCCCTAGGTGTCCCTGGGGGGGCCCTGGCTGTCCCCTAGGTGTCCCTGGGGGTGCCCTGGCTGTTCCTGTGGTGCCCTGGCTGTCCCCTAGGTGTCCCTGGGGGGGCCCTGGCTGTCCCTGGGGTGCCCTGGCTGTCTCCTAGATGTGTCTGGAGGTCGCCTAGGTGTCCCTGGGGGTGCCCTGCTTGTCCCTAGGGTGCCCAGGCTGTCCCCTACGTGTCCCTGGCGTTCCCTGGCTGTCCCGTAGGTGTCCCTGGGGGGGCCCTGGGTGTCCCTGGGGTGCCCTGGCTGTCCCCTGGGTGCCCGGGAGGTCCCCTACGTGTACCCGGTGTACCCTGGGTGTCCCTGGGGCTGCCGTGGGGTGCCCTGGCTGTCCTGTAGGTGTCCCTGGGCTGCCCTGGCTGTCCTTGGGGTGGCCTGGCTGTGCCCTTGGTGTCCCTGAGGGTGCCCTGGCTGTCCCTAGGGTGCCCTGGCTGTGCTGTAGGTGTCCCTGTGGTGCCCTGGCTGTCCTCTAGGTGTCCCTGGGGTGCCCTGGGTGTCCCTGGCGTACCCTGGCTGTCTCCTAGGTGTCCCTGGGGGTGCCCTCCCTGTCCCTCGGGATGCCCTGGCTGTCCCCTAGGTGTCCCTGGGGGTGCCCTGGGTGTCCCTGGGGTCCCCTGGCTGTCCCCTAGGTGTCCCTGGGGGGGCCCTGGCTGTCCCCTAGGTGTCCCTGGGGGTGCCCTGGCTGTCCCTGGGGTGCCCTGGCTGTCCCGTAGATGTCCCTGGAGGTCGCCTAGGTGTCCCTGGGGGTGCCCTCGCTGTCCCTGGGGTGCCCTGGCTGTCTCCTAGGTGTCCCTGTAGGTGCCCTGGCTGTCCCCTAGGTGTCCCTGCGGGTCCCCTTGGTGTCCCTGGGGGTACCCTGGCTGTCCCCGAGGTGTCCATGGGGGTGCCCTGGGTGTCCCTGGGCTGCCCTGGCTGTCCCCTAGGTGTCCCTGGGGGTGCCCTTGATGTCCCTGGGGGGGCCCTGGCTGTCCCTGGGGGTGCCCTGGCTCTCCCCTAGGTGGCCCTGTGGGTGCCCTGGCTGTCCTTTAGGTGTCTTTTGGTGTGCCCTGGCTGTCCCTGGGGGAGCCCTGGCTGTCCCCTTCGTGTCCCTGGGGGTGCCCTGGCTGTCCCCTTCGTGTCCCTGGGGGTGCCCTGGGTGTCCCTGGAGTGCCCGTGCTGTCCCCTAAATGTCCCTGGGGTGCCCTGGCTGTCCCCTGGATGTCCCTGGGGGTGCCCTGGGTGTCCCTGGGGGTGCCCTGGCTGTCCCCTAGTTGTCCCTGGGGGTGCCCTGCCTGTCCCTTAGGTGTCCCTGGGGGTGCCCTGGCTGTCCCTAGGGTGCCCTGGCTGTGCCCTAGGTGTCCCTGGGGTGCCTTGGCTGTCCCTGGGGGTGCCCTGGCTGTCCCCTCGTTGTCCCTGGGGGTACCCTGCGTGTCTCCTAGGTGTCCTTGGGGGTGCCCTGGCTGTCCCTAGGGTGCCCTTTCTGTGCCCTGGCTGTCCCTAGGGTGCCCGGGCTGTCCCCTAGGTGTCCCCGGGTGTGCCCTGGTTTTCCCTGGGGGTGCACAGGGTGTCCCTGAGGTTCCCTGGCTGTCCCCTAGGTGTCCCTGGGGGGGCCCTGGCTGTCCCCTAGGTGTCCCTGGGGGTGCCCTGGGTGTCCCTAGGGGTGCACAGGGTGTCCCTGGGGTTCCCTGGCTGTCCCCTAGGTGTCCGTGGGGGGGCCCTGGCTGTCCCCTAGGTGTCCCTGGGGGTGCATTAGGTGTCCCTGGGGGTGCCCAGGGTGTCCCTGGGGTTCCCTGGCTGTCCCCTAGGTGTCCCTGGGGGTGCCCTGGCTGTCCCTAGGGTGCCCTGGCAGTCCCCTAGGTGTCCCTGGGGGTGCCCTGCCTGTCCCTAGGGTGCCCTGGCTGTCCCGTAGGTGTCCCTGGGATTCCCTGGCTGTCCCATAGGTGTCCCTGGGGGTGCCCTGGGTGTGCCTGGGGTGCCCTGGCTGTCCCCTAGGTGTCCCTGGGGGTGCCCAGGGTGTCCCTGGGGATGCCCTGGCTGTCCCCTAGGTGTCCCTGGGGGTGCCCTGGATGTCCCTGGGGGGGCCCTGGCTGTCCTGTAGGTGTCCCTGGGCGTGCCCTCCCTGTCCCTCGAGGTGCCCTGGCTGTCCCCTAGGTGTCCCTGGGGGTGCCCTGGGTGTCCCTGGGGGTGCCCTGGCTGTCCCTAGGGTGCCCTGGCTGTCCCCTAGGTGTCCCTGGGGGTGCCCTGCCTGTCCCTTAGGTGTCCCTGGGGTGCCCTGGCTGTCCCTAGGGTGCCATGGCTTTCCCAAGGGTGCCCTGGCTGTCCCCTCGGTGTCCCTGGGGGTGCCCTGGGTGTCCCTGGGGTGCCCTGGCTGTCCCCTAGGTGTCCCTGGGGGGGCCCTGGCTGTCCCCTAGGTGTCCCTGGGGGTGCCCTGGGTGTCCCTGGGGGTGCACAGTGTGTCCCTGGGGTTCCCTGGCTGTCCCCTAGGTGTCCCTGGTGGTGCCCTGGGTGTCCCCTCCGTGTCCCTGGGTGTGCCCTGGGTGTCCCTGGGGTGCCCTGGCTGACCCCAAGGTGTCCCTTGGGGTGCCCAGAGTGTCCCTAGGAGGTCCCTGGCTGTCCTCTAGGGGTCTCTGGGGGTGCCCTAGCTGTCCCGTCAGTGTCCCTGGGGGTGCCCTGCCTGTCCCCTAGGTGTCCCTGGGGGTGCCCTGCCTGTCCCTTAGGTGTCCCTGGGGTGCCCTGGCTGTCCCTAGGGTGCCCTGGCTGTGCCCTAGGTGTCCCTGTGGGTGCCCTCCCTGTCCCTCGGGATGCCCTGGCTGTCCCCTACGTGTCCCTGGGGGTGCCCTGGGTGTCCCTGGGGTCCCCTGGCTGTCCCCTAGGTGTCCCTGGGGGGGCCCTGGCTGTCCCCTAGGTGTCCCTGGGGGTGCCCTGGCTGTTCCTGTGGTGCCCTGGCTGTCCCCTAGGTGTCCCTGGGGGGGCCCTGGCTGTCCCTGGGGTGCCCTGGCTGTCTCCTAGATGTGTCTGGAGGTCGCCTAGGTGTCCCTGGGGTTGCCCTGCTTGTCCCTAGGGTGCCCTGGCTGTCCCCTACGTGTCCCTGGCGTTCCCTGGCTGTCCCGTAGGTGTCCCTGGGGGGGCCCTGGGTGTCCCTGGGGTGCCCTGGCTGTCCCTGGGGTGCCCGGGAGGTCCCCTACGTGTACCCGGTGTACCCTGGGTGTCCCTGGGCTGCCGTGGGGTGCCCTGGCTGTCCTGTAGGTGTCCCTGGGCTGCCCTGGCTGTCCTTGGGGTGGCCTGGCTGTGCCCTTGGTGTCCCTGAGGGTGCCCTGGCTGTCCCTAGGGTGCCCTGGCTGTGCTGTAGGTGTCCCTGTGGTGCCCTGGCTGTCCTCTAGGTGTCCCTGGGGTGCCCTGG